>NC_056725.1:552126418-552393918 GCF_019279795.1 Protopterus annectens
TTGTACCCAAGAAGACTGAATGTTGTAATTAAATCAAAAGGTGCTTCAACAAATTATTAGTTTAAGGGTGTGCATACTTATGCAACCAGCTTATTGTACATTTTTTTATTTTTTATATTTATTTCCCTTAACAGATTTGTTTGTTTTTCAATTGAATTGTACAGGTTACAGGTTTTCATCCAGAAATATTGGGCAGTTTTAAAGTCTGAACCCTTTTTTGAGGAGTTACTGAATGAACAATGCCAGTTTGGATATAGAAGAGGAAGAAATGTAGGTGAATATTTTAATAAATATAAACAAAGTTAATTTATGGGACAAGTGGTTAAGAATACAACATCTAGGGGCAGTAATTTTTGTGGAAACTGTGTCTACTGTAAAGTGGTATCTAAAAGCAAGTCTTTCACATCAGTCAACACTATGAAAGTATTTGACATCAAGACCTTAATCACATGTAATACAGACTGGAGAGTATATATGGCAGTATGTAAATGTGGAACATTTTATGTGGGACAAATTTCAAGGCCTTTCAAACAGAGAATGGCTACACATATTAGTGATATAAACTGTAAGTGTGTGTAGTGCATTGTACAAGCATTATTTGGAACATGCGGGGGCACATTTTATATTTGTGGGTATAGATAGAGTTCGAGGTGATGGGTTATCAACAATTAAAAAACATAAGATTCTAGATAGGAAAGAAAAAACTTGGATACTCAAATTAGGGGGACTTTATAAGCCAGGATTAAATGAAAATTTGTAATAAACCAAAGGATGTGTTTTTTTATGACAGTAGGGTAGATGGGAAATAAAAACATATGCAATGTAAGATCATTGGCTTTGAATAAATAATATATTAATAGGGAATATGTCACTTCCTGTATGACTTTATACTGAGGATGCCTATACGGTGAAACCGGTTTGTGTGGTAGTAGCTGAGCCTTATTAGAGACATTATTTGTTGTGTGGTAGTAGCTGAGCCTTATTAGAGACATTATTTGTGCAGTGAAAAGTGTAATGGACATTGAAGAGTGTATTTTGTGTTTCATCATTATTAAAAGGGGAATTTATAGCTGTGTGGTGTGAATTATTATTACGGAACATTCATTCTAAGAGCTGGTGAGAGCTGGTGCTGGGGGAATTTTGTGTGTTTGGAATCTACAGTCCATGCACAGCTTCACTTGGGGTTAGCCATTGGTTCATGCACCATCTATGTGGATATATATATATATATATATATATATATATATATATATATATATATATATATATATATATGGGTCTACTTTTCATCTAAAACACATTTGGTCGAAAGTCAGTTTCACCAGCACACTTGACTGAAAGCTCACTTCATCAAAAACTCATTCCACTGAAACTCACTTCATCAAAAGTTATACATGGCCTTATCCTCACTGTAGTGCAACCCTGGAGTTAGAATATTAAGGGGGGGGGTCATAGCCCCCCACATAGTTTGGTTATAAGTTGTCTTTTGGAAAGAGTTCCTTATTTAACTTAGAAGTATACATGTGTATGGTTTAAAATGTTTAACATAGGTGGGGGGCTACACCCCCCGCCCCCCACTGTGGGGGGTCTGTGCCGCCACACCCCCCTTACTTAATATTATAACTCCAGGGTTGCACTACAGTGGGGAAAAGGCCATGTATAACTTTTGACGAAGTGAGTTTCAGTGAATTGAGTTTTCGATGAAGTGAGCTTTCAGTCACATGTGCTGGGGAAACTGACTTTCGACCAAATGTGTTTTCGACAAAACAAAGTAGATCCATATATTATATACACACACACACACACACACGTATGTGTATATATATATATATATATATATATATATATATATATATATATATATATATATATATGTATGTATATATATTTATATGGATCTACTTCAGTAGGCCAAAAGTTCACTTACCTGACTTTCAGACAGCTGAGACGAATAGGTCAACAACCACAGAAAGTACAGTTGTGTACCTACCATAAATGTAGATGTTCGAGTGTATTCACTGTTGCAGTCAATACAATTGGGTTATCCTGCTGGCAGGCTACCCGCAGTCGGCCTGAGTTCCAAAGTCTAGGTCTGGCGTCGGTGGCTGTCACCTCCTCCCTGACGTCAGTGTGCCAGGGGTATAAAATATGCAGCCGACTCCATTTTCTTCAGTTTTTCTTGCCCCAGATGTCAGGTGCCCCTAAAATGGTAGGCTCACAAATGCCAAAAAGCATGCATAAAGTACAGTTTTGTACCTACCATAAATGTAGATGTCCGAACTGGATGGCATCTGCAGTCATAACAAATGGGTTGTCCTGTCGTCAGGCAGCCCTTGTCGGCCGGATTCCAAAGTCTGGGTCCGGCTCGCTGATGTCGCACTTCACCCGACGTCATCTCTGCTGGTCTTCGGGTATAAAGGCATCAGCCGGCGCCATTTTCCTCAGTGTTTCTTGCCCCAGATGCCAGTTGCCCTCTTGGAAGGCTAAATTTTGGATAAATGCCAATGTTTCCAAAAAAGTAGAAGGCAAACACAAAAAATAAGCATGTATGTACATATATACAAACAAATACACCATAAGAGACTCCCCCCCAGCTAGCTATTAGGAGGGTAAATACCCTAGGAGTACCACAGAGGCGAAGGAGGGAGGGTAATCCTGACTGCAGATGCTATCCAGTTCGGACATCTACATTTATGGTAGGTACAAAACTGTACTATGTCTTTCATGGATGCATCTGCAGTCATAACAAATGGGTAGAATACCATAGCCAAACTAGGGGAGGAGGAAGAAAAATTATGGTGTAGTTAGGATCCCTTGCAGTACAGCAGTGGCAAACCCTGCTCGGGATCTAGAGTATAGAGGTAAATTATAATGCTTGGCAAATGTATGCACGGAGGTCCAAGTAGCCGCCTCAATAATGTCCTTGGTTGCCACTCCTCGTAAGAAGGCTGTGGTAGTGGCTGTAGCCCTTGTAGAATGAGGTCGTATGTTCTGTGGAATTGGTTTTCCATGGTAGGAGTAACAGAATCTTATGCAATTTCCTATCCATTTGGAGATTGTCTGTTTGGAAATTGCTTTTCCTTCCCTTCCTGTTGCATAGGCTACAAAAAGCTGGTCAGTTTTCTGTTACTTTTGGTTCTGTCCAGGTAGTAGCGTAACTGTCTATGTACATCCAAGGTATGCAGCATTCTTTCCCTCTGTTTTGTGGGTTGGGAAAGAAGGTAGGTAGGTGGATTGCCTGGTTTAAAGACACTCTGGATACCACCTTAGGCATAAATGTAGGATTAGTTCTCATGGACACCCTATCTTGATGGAAGATTGGGAAGGGTTGCACTGCCATTAAGGCCTGTAGTTCGAAACCCTCCTTGCTGAGGTAATTGCCAGTAGGAAAGCAGTTTTCCATGACAGGTGTTGTAGATCTGCTGTTGCTGCTGGTTCAAACGGAGGAGTGTCAACTTTTCTAGCACAAAGTTCAAGTCCCATGCTGGTAATGGTGGTTTCCTAGGAGGTTTTACATTCTTGATCCCTCTGAGGAACTGCCTGAGTAGAGGATGTGAAAAGACAGGTGGATCAAAGCTGTATTCTGCTGAAATAGCTGATGCATGTATCTTGATGGAGGAATAGGACAGGCCTGTATGTAGAAGCTCTGCCAAGTACTCCAGAATGTTAGCAATATCTATGTTCGACACATCTTTTCCTCTTTCAGTACTCCAAATGACAAACCTTTTCCATTTTCCTGCATAGTTCCTTCTTGTTGAAAGTCTGCGGGCTTCAAGGATAATGTCTTTAACCCTTTGGGAAAGGTCTGGGTTAGTTGCTGCTATGTGATGTTCCAGGCAGTCAGTTGCAAGGTTTTAGGTTTGGATGCATGATGTTGTAGTTGTTCTGAGTTAACATCAAAGGCATCAGGGGTATTGACCATATTTTCTCCCGAGACATGCTCCTCAGCAATGGGTACCAGTGTTGTCTTGGCCAGTTCGGAGCTATCAGGATTATCCTTGGACGTTCCTCTTTGATTTTCAGTAGTACCTTGTGCATCAAGGGAAGAGGTGGAAATGCATATGCTGTCAGGCCTTTCCAGCTGAAGGATAGAGAGTCCACCTTCCATGCAAGTGGGTGGAATGTCCTTGTGCAGAATTTTTGAGCTGGTGATTGAGTGGGAAGCGAATAGATCTATTTGTGGCATTCCCATTTCTTTGTGATGGCCTTGAAGATGTCGGGTGTAGCATCCATTCGTGAGCATCCGAGGTGGTTCTGCTTAACATGTCTGCTAGGGTGTTCTCTTTTCCCGGCACAAATATTGCCTGTAACTGGATGTTGTAGCTGAGAGCCAGATTCCAAAGGTCCAAAGTCATTCTGCATAGTGGGTATGAATGAGTGCCTCCCTGTTTGTTGATGTACCACATGACTGTGGTGTTGTCTGTCCTTATCATCAAATGGCCTTCTTTGAGGAATATTTTTGGATTGCCAGTTTTACTGCCAGCATTTCTTTTTGGTTTATGTGCAGGTGCAGCTGGTCTTGAGTCCACAATCCTTGTATGCATTTGTCCAGCATGTCGCCCCATCCTAGGTCTGAGGCGTCCGTTGTGATGGTTTGGCTTGCTCGAAAGTTGTGGAAGGGTAAGCCTGGGTTTGACTGGCATGCTTGAGCCCACCATAGGAACTCCTGTTTTAGGCATGGGATTAGTGGTATTTCTGTTTCTAAGCTGTGCCTGTGCTGAGACCATAAATTCTTTAGGTACCACTGTAGCTTTCTCATATGCAGTCTGGCATGTGGGACCAAGATTATGCATGATGCCATGAAGCCCAAGGCCTGCAGAACTTTTCTTGCTGTTAGTTTGTTTTGCTTTGTTAATGCCAAGTAAAGAGGGAGCTCTTTTTGTTTTTCTGCAGTTAGGAATGCCATTTGTTTTACTGTGTCCAATTCCGCGCCCAAGAATGTTCTTGTTTGGGATGGTATCAGCCATGACTTTTGTAAATTGACTGTGTATCCCAGGGCTTGTAGCAAGTAAATGACTCTTTGTAAATCTGTTGTCAGCTTGCTTTTGTTGTCCGCTTGTAACAGGCAGTCATCCAGGTATGGATAAATTTGGATTCCCTGTACTCTGCAGTGAGCGATTACTGATGCCAGGCATTTTGTGAATACTCTGGGCGCAGTAGATAAGCCAAAGGGCAATGCTGAGAATTGATAATGCTCTGATCCTGCAAGAAATCTGAGGTATCTTCTGCAATTTGGTCGAATGGGGACGTGCAGGTATGCCTCCTTGAGATCTAGAGTTACCAGCCAACACTCCTTGCCCAGCATGGGAAGAAGTTGCTGTAGGGTCAGCATTTTGAATTTTGGGACAATGATGTATGTGTTTAAGATGGACAGGTCGAGAATAGGTCTCCAACCTTTCTCTTTTCTTGGCACTAGGAAGAGTCTGGAGTAGAATCCTTTGCCCTGGTCTGTTATTGGTACTCTTTCCACAGCTCTCATCTTTGTTAATTCCGCTATCTGCTGCAGAGCTTCTATTTTTTGATTTGGAGGCAGGTTTGGCATTCCTCTTTTTACTGGTAAGGTGTGGAAGTGGAACCGGTAGCCTTGGTCTATGGTTTGCAAAATCCACTTGCCTTTTGTGATATAGTGCCAATTTTTCGAAAATAAGGCTAACTTTCCACCTAATGGTGCTGCTATTTGCTCCCTGGTAGGCAGAGTCAGAGCCAAGTCACTGTGATTGTCCTGTTGCAGTGGCAGTGGTTGTGTCTGTGCCTCGGTTATTGCCTTGCCACTGTTGTCCTCTGTAGGCACCTCCTCTGGATTGATTTCTGCCTCTAGAGCGTCTATTCCTGCCCCTTTGGGATCTTGTGGAGTCAGGAAAGGACCAATTTTTGGCAGGCCAGTTCCTGCTAAACCTTGGGGGATGAACCTGTAAGAAATCTTTAACTGTTTGTACAGATTTTGCCTTTTCTTCCACTTTCTTCATTACCTGCTGGGCAGGTGTACCAAAGAGACTGGCCTTATCCATAGGAGCATCTAATAGCTTTGCTTTAACATGATCCGGTAAGACCTGTTCTTTCAACCATGCATGCCTTCTTATCACTGCGCCAGTCATGGCTGATCTAAATGAAGCCTCCAGTGCATCATAGCCACATTTTAAGGAATGGTTACTAACCTGTTGGATGTTATTCACCATTTCTAATACATATTTCTTATCTAAAGATTCATCAGAGGACAGTTTTTTAGTTAATTGATCAAGCATAAACTCTTGGTATTGGATCATATGAAACTGGGCTGAAATATTGCTTGAAACCACCACGAGGAAAAAAGTTTTTAGTCTTTTATTAGTAAAAACAAAAACGAGCGCTTTCACGCAATAAAATGCGCTTCATCAGGTTACAAATTTTACAAAGATTGTAGCTGCCTTTATAGTGAAGACATATTGTCAATCATTCAATCAATTAAGAAACAAATCAATGCATTGTTGAGATGATACATCAAAGTAACGCTGATATATTTGCGTTCAATAAAAAGCTTAAATATACTATTTTAAAAAACTTCCAATACAAATGACCCTTCATAATTTAAGACTTATATAAACGTATAATAGTCAGTATCATGTTTTATGCCTGTAATTAGTGCAAATAAACCACTACAAATGGTTCTTAAGGAAGTCATGCCCATATTTGGGAAGTGAACAATTCAGGATACTTGTTATTACATGCCGCATTTTAAGTTCAACAAAGCAAAGCAAAATACATGCTTTTCGTTTATTGCATCAGTCATGGAGCTTGAAATACTATGTGCCATTGCGACATTTTAAAGCATAATGTATTAAAATCTCATTAAATAATCTTTCACCAAAAATGTATATCAAATAGTAATTGATTATACTGCAACTGAAATAAAAGCCTAAGCTAAAAGGCTAAGGGACTGACAAACAGTTAAACTAAAAACTGTGATAATTAACCTGGGCAGGTGTACCAAATAGACTGGCCTTATCCATAGGAGCATCTAATAGCTTTGCTTTAACATGATCCGGTAAGACCTGTTCTTTCAACCATGCATGCCTTCTTATCACTGTGCCAGTCATGGCTGATCTAAATGAAGCCTCCAGTGCATCATAGCCACATTTTAAGGAATGGTTACTAACCTGTTGGATGTTATTCACCATTTCTAATACATATTTCTTATCTAAAGATTCATCAGAGGACAGTTTTTTAGTTAATTGATCAAGCATAAACTCTTGGTATTGGATCATATGAAACTGACAGTTTAAAGCTCTAGCTGAGAGAGTAGCAGAGGTGTAAACTTTTTCCCCCCATCTCTCTAAGGACCTGGATTCCCTTTCAGAAGGAATAGGGTTTTTTGCTGTGGTCGAGGCTACTGCCTTAGGCCCCTGGGATATAGTTTCGGGGTCTGCAAGTGGGGCCTTGTATAGGTGGTGATGAGTGTCTGGCACCCTGTAAAATCTATCTGGTTTGGCAGGGGCTGGAGGTAAAGAATCAGGAGCAGTGCAGACATCATTAAATGCATCATCCACAACAGGCAGTACAGGAGGTATAGCTAAGGGCCTATGTTGTGGTAAGTGCAGAAAAGTCCTAAGCCTTTTTCTTGAATCTGAGAAATCTTGTCCCTGCCATTGGAATTGTTCTCTCATGGCATGTAAGGTTTCCCCAAAGGAAAATTCCTCTGGTGGAGAGGCAGCTGGAATGGATTCTTCAGCATCGGAATCTTCATAAGTAGAAAAAGAAGCCTCTGGCTGGTCTGTAATGTCTGAGTCATCCGCAGAATCATCAGAGGACACTGGCTCGGGGGGCTCTGCTCTAGGTCTCTTTTCTGGGGGCTGAGAGGCCCTGTCTGGGTGAGATTGGGATCCCCTAATTAAGGATATTAAATCTTCTGCCAGAGTAAGCATTTGTGAACTAGAAGTGGGCCTGTGTGAGGGGGGCTTAACAGGCACATATTTATCAGATTTGGCTGCTTTAGCCCTGGCAAAGGCCTTAACAGACATGGCTGCAGGAGGCCTAGCAGCACCACGTGCTGGGGTAGAGACATCCAAAGGGATGGTGTCTGATAAATCACTAGGAACCACAGTTGTAGGCAAAGTTTCTGAGGCCGATTCAGGTAAGGTAGCAGGAGCCTCAGTAGTAGTCATGGAATTGGCTGAAGACTGACCAGTTTTCTCGGTTTCGGCCGAAACCGAGACACTCGCGGCTTGCTTAACCGTGCTTTCGGCCGAAACCGCGGACCGCGAGTGTCGGTCTTTTTCTTTGCGTTTTTTAACAATTTGGGTAGTCGGAGGATCCGACGGCATAATGTACGCAAAATCTGAGCGAAAAACTGTTCAGCAAACTCCGACCGACGCCTAAGCGTTCGTCGGTTGAAGGAAGCACAGGCCGAACAGGCTGCTACGTCGTGGTCTGGGCCTAAGCAAGGCAGACAGTAAGAGTGTAAATCTTTATGAGGTATTTGTTTCCCACAAGTTAAACAGTTATTGACTTTTTCTGACATCGGCTGAGGCAAGAAAGAGTCCCCAACGGGTACTTAGCTTTTAGAAGTCTTCAAGTAGTATTGGTAGTAGTAATCTCTGGATCTGACCGACCGGCACTTGCGAACAGCTTCTGCTTCGGCGCCACGGCAAGAAAGACTGAGGAAAATGGCGTCGGCTGATGCCTTTATACCGAAGACCAGCAGAGATGACGCCGGGTGAAGTGCGACATCAGCGAAGCGGACCCAGACTTTGGAATCCGGCCGACCGAAGGGCTGCCTGACGACAGGACAACCCATTTGTTATGACTGCAGATGCATCCATGAAGGACATCCAAAAAACAACTTTTCCTTCATCTACAAGCAAATACACCACATAGGTTGTATAGAATAGAGACATACAGATAAGTGCAAGGAAAAGGGGGATGGAGGGAGGGTAACCTGGACTGCAACAGTGAATACACTCGAACATCTACATTTATGGTAGGTACACAACTGTACTATGTTCATCGTGTTTCACTGTTGCAGTCATTACAATTGGGTTGAATCCCAAAGCTATGGGTGGGAGGCTCTTGCTAAGTAGGATTAGGAGAGGCTATCAGGCCCTGCAGAACTGCAGTGGCAAAGTCTGCCCTGGATTTAGAATAGAGAGGTAAGTGATAGTGCTTTGTAAAAGTATGCACTGAACTCCAAGTTGCAGCCTCTAAGATGTCTTTGGTTGGTACTCCTCTGAGGAAGGCTGCTGACGTGGCTGCTGCTCTGGTGGAATGTGGTCTAATGCCCTTAGGCACTGATTTGCCATGCTGTGAATAGCAGAAACAAATGCAGTGGCCTATCCACTTTGAAATAGTCTGCTTTGAGATAGGCTTTCCTTGTGATCCTGCAGCATATGCTACTAGAAGTTGTTCACTCTTTCTGAAAGCTTTGGTTCTGTCCAAGTAGAAGCATAGCTGTCTGTGAATGTCCAAAGAATGCAGAAGTCTCTCACCCTTATTCTGTGGGTTTGGGTAAAAAGTTGGCAAGTGAATTGTTTGGTTAAGGGCCACACTGGTCACTACCTTAGGCATAAATGTAGGGTTTGTCCTCAGAGAAACCCTGTCAGGATGGAAAATGATAAAAGGTTCCGCAACCATGAGTGGCTGTAACTCTGAGGCTCGTCCAGCAGAGGTTATTGCTAGGAGCAGAGCTGTTTTCCAGGATAGGAAATTTTATATCAGCTGCAGAGGCTGGCTCAAAGGGAGGCGGTGTAAGTTTTTCCAAGACATAGTTGAGATCCCATGTAGGTATTGGTGCTCTCCTTGGGGGTCTTATGCTTTTGGCCCCCCTGAGGTACTGCCTTACTAATGGATGAGAGAAAAATAGGTGGTTCTGTATTGTAATGAGCTGAAATGGCAGAGGCATGAATTTTAATGGATGAAAAGGAAAGGCCTTTATCCAGCATCTCAGTTAAGTATTGCAAAATCTGAGGAATATTTGGAACAATCGTGTCAATACCTTGTGCCTGATTCCAAGCACAAAATCTCTTCCATTTTTCTGCATAAGATTTTCTGGTGCTAGGCCTCCTGGCCTCCAAAATAACATCCATAACTGCTTTAGAAAGAGGTGTGTCTTGAATGGCTACATTATCCGTCATGCTGCCAGGTTTAGGGTCCTGAGTTGGCTGTGCAGAATCTGACTGTCTTGTTGAGTCAATAAGTGAGGAATTTGAGGTAGTGTCCAAGCTGGGCATTGGGACAAGCTCTTTAGGATTGGGTACCAGTGCTGGCGGGGCCAGTCTGGGGCAATCAGAATCATTTTTGGCTTCTCTTGTCTGACCTGGAGGAGTACCTTGGGGAGGAGAGGCAGAGGAGGAAAGGCATATACTGTTAGGTTTTTCCAGCTGAAAGATAGAGCATCCACTTTCCATGCTTGCTTGTGATAAGTCCTTGTCCAGAATCTTTGTAGTTGGCAATTGTGAGGAAAGGTATACAGGTCTATGTCCGGGCATCCCCAGTTCCTTGTTATCATGCTGAAGACTTGTGGATCCAATTTCCACTCGTGGGGATCCATTAGGTTTCTGCTTAGTTCGTCTGCCAGAGTATTTATCCTTCCTGGCAGGAATTGTGCTTGCAGATGTACTTGGTAAGACAATGCTGTGTCCCATAAGTTCATGGCTAGTCTGCAGAGGGGGTAGGAATGTGTGCCCCCTTGCTTGTTTACGTACCACATGACTGTGGTATTGTCCATCTTTATCAGTAGTTGTCCTGGATGAAGTAGATCCTTGAAGGCTGTCAGGTCATTTTGAACTGCTAGCATCTCTTTTTGATTGATATGTAGATGCATTTGACTTGCGGACCATGTGCCCTGAATACATCTTCCTGCCATATGGGTCCCCCAGGCATAATCTGATGCATCTGTTGTTAATGTCTGCCTGATTGTGGGTAACATGAATGGCTGTCCAGTGTTGTGGTGAAAGGCTTTTGCCCACCATCGAAACTCCTGTTGCAGGCAGGGAATGAGGTAATTATTGTTTCCAGGCTGTGGCAATGTTGAGTCCAAACACTTTTTAGATACCATTGAAGTTTTCTCATATGCAGTCTTGCATATGGAATTAGCAGAATGCAGGATGCCATGAAGCCCAAAGCCTGCAGAATTTTTCTTGCAGATAACTGGGTCTTTGTTGCCAACATTTTGAAATAAGTAGTCAGTTGTCTGTGTTTGTCTGGCATGAGATAAACCATCTGGGCAGTTGTATTTAAGCTTGCACCCAGGAATATTATCTCTTGAGAGGGTACGAGTTTTAATTTCTTTTCGTTTACTGTGTACCCTAGGCCTGCTAGTAATGTTTTTACAAATGCCAAATGCTGTAGTAGAGTGTCCTTGTTCTCTGCTTGAATAAGGCAGTCGTCCAAGTAAGGATATATTTGAATTCCTCTTTGTCTGCAAAAAGCAATTACTGGTGCCAGGCACTTTGTGAAGACCCTGGGCGCAGTAGATAAGCCAAAGGGCAGTGCAGATAATTGGTAATGGATTGAGCCAGCTATAAATCTGAGGTATCTTCTGCATGACTGTCTGACTGGGACATGCAGGTATGCCTCTTTTAGGTCTAAAGTCACAAGCCAAGCCTTCTTGCCCAGCATGGGCAGAAGCTGCTGCAGAGTTAACATTTTGAATTTTGGAATGTCCAGGAATGTGTTCAGGATAGACAGGTCCAGTATTGGTCTCCAGGTTTTGTCCTTTCTGGGCACCAAGAATAGCCTTGAGTAAAATCCTTGTCCCTGCTTTTGCTGTGGTACTTGCTGAATGGCCCTCAAGTCCATGAGGGATGAAACTTGTTTTTGTGCCTCTGCCCATTGATTGGTGGCAGGTCTGGCATACCGCTTGGTCTTGGCAGAGTGTGAAAATGGAACGTGTAGCCCTGGGATATGATATTTAACACCCATTTGTCCTGGGTGATCATATGCAAATTTTGAGCAAAAAGTGCTAGTTTTCCCCCCAAAGGAGCTGCCAGAAGATAAGTGCTTGGTGCTGGCAGGGGAAAGTCATTGAGACTGTTTTCTGTATGGTTGTGATTTTTCTTCTCCACTTTTGGAGATAGAAGCACCCCATTGTTTAGGCCTGTATAAGCCTTGGGGCTGTGATCTGCCTCTGGGGCATCTGTATCTACCTCTTTATGGCCTGTCTGACACTGGAAAGGACCAATTCTTTGCAGGCCAGTTCCTGCTAAATCTGGGAGGCTGTACCTGTAAGAAATCCTTGACTGTTTGCATAGATTTAGCTTTGTCCTCCATTTTCTTCAAAACCTCTTCTGCTTTAACACCAAACAAGGTATCATGTTGTAATGGAGCATCTAACAATTTTGCTTTAACATGATCGGGCAGATTCTGTTCTTTTAACCAAGCATGTCTCCTAATGACAGAACCTGTAACAGCGGCCCTGCAAGAGGTCTCTAGAGAATCAAAACCACATTGCAATGTATGCTTTCCTACTTGTTCAGCTGCATGCAATAAATCCTGCATTTCTTTGTTTTCTGCACATTCTGAATTTGTCAACATTTTTTGTTTAAGCAGTGACATTAGATATTGCTGATATTTAAGCATATGAAATTGACAATTTAAAGCTCTTACAGCCAAGGTAGCAGAAGTATAATTTTTTTCCCCCATCTGTCCAGGGCCCTTGAATCCCTATCAGAGGTATAGGGTTTTTTGCAGTGGACACCTTGTCCCCTTTGGGACCCTGAAAGATTGTTTCTGGGTCTGCAGCAGGGTTTTTATAAAGAAATTTATGTGAATCAGGAACCCTGTAGTATCTGTCTGGCTTAACAGGAGCTGGTGGCAAAGAGTCAGGAGACAGTCCGGACTCTGAAAATACATCATCTACAATGTCTAAAACAGGAGGAATAGCAAGGGGCCTGTGCTGAGGCAATAAAAGGAAGTCTCTGAGCCTTTTCTTGGATTCTGAGTAATCTTGGCTCTCCCAGTGGAAATGCTCCCTCATAGTATGCAGGGTATCCCCAAAAGAATAATCCTCAGGAGGGGAGGCTGAAAAAATAGATTCTTCAGCATCAGAATCCTCATAGGGAGGAAGAGAATATTCCTGGTCAGAAGAGGAATCAAGAGGAAATGGAAACCTGATCTGAAGATGCGTATTCTATCTCTTGCCTAGGCCTCTTATCAGGAGGGGGATGGGAACCCCTGATCAAAGTAATTAGGTCTTCGGCCATTTTAAGCATCTGTCTTTTAGGCATGGAGGCCTGTCCAGGAGAATGCTGCACTTGTTTCTTTGTCTTTGGAGTTGCTTTAGACTTTGCCGCTAAAGTTGGTTTTACATATAACTGTGTAGGCCTGAAAACACCCTCAGAAGCCGATGCCTGCTCAGCGGCTCCGGACCCATCTGAGGGAATAGTTTCCAAGTGTCCAATACCTTGAGTTTCCAGCGGCCTATTCGCTCCACGTGGGAGTCGGAAGCGGCCTGTGGCTCTGAGATAGCGGGCGTCAGGTGCTGCGAAAGCTCCTCACTGAGAACCGGCGAAAGGCCTAGCGGAAGCCTCGTCGTCGGTTTTGAACCTCAGGTGCCTGTCCTTTTCTTTGCGCTTTTTATAGACTCCGTTAGTCGGTTGCTCTGACGGCATTATATAGTTAAATCTTCTGCCAAAATAATGAAATACAAAATCGTACCGACGCTTAATAGTACGTTGATTAAATCTAGCACAAAACCGACAGCAACGCTGTGGTCAGGGCCTAGGCAAGGAATACAGTAAGAATGAAAATCCTTATGAGGTATTTGCTTCCCACAAGAAATACAATTATTAGTTTTTTCTGACATCGGTCAGGAGCAAGAAAAAAGTTTCCCCAACGGGGTACTTAGCTTTAATGAAGACTTCGGATCTGAAATTTGAATTTGAAAATCTCCGGAGTCAGCCGACCGACACTTGCAAACTGCTTTTGCTTCGGGCACCGCGCGGCAAGAAAGACTGAAGAAAATGGCGTCGGCTGCATCTTTTATACTCCTGGCGCACTGACGTCAGGGAGGAGGCGACAGCAACCGATGCCGGACCTAGACTTTGGAACTCAGGCTGACTGAGGGTAGCCTGCCAGCAGGATAACCCAATTGTAATGACTGCAACAGTGAAACACGATGAACATCACCGACATCCCAGAACATTGATGTCTTACTCCAAGTATGTAACCACTTGGCATCCTGAAAAAATAGTAAAACCAAAGGAAAGTAAACCCACTCATGTGGGGGCCTTTGCCCCCTACACCCCCCCTAACTAAATATAAAAAACTCAGAGATCGCTCTACCAGGGGGGTAAAGGGCAAAGTTCAACAGGGTGGCCAAGCAGTTACTTACCTGGAGTGGGAAGTCGGTGTTCTGGGATGCCAGTGTTCTACGGTTATCGGCCCTTTCATCTCAGCTATCTGAAAGTCAGGTAATTGAACTTTCAGTCTACTGAAGTACACCCATATATATATATATGCACACACACACACACACACACACACACACACACACACACACACACACACACACACACACACACAAACATATGTTTTAGTTTGTTGACTTGCAGATTTGTTGATTTACAATTTGTAGAATTAATGCAACGGAAAAAAAACACCTCTGCGAGTCCAGAAAACAAGCACTAACATGTTTTTACAGATGGCTCAAGTCCACTGCTGCTCATTCTCACTACTGAGAACTTAGGAAATGACCAATAACATTAGTGCTTGTTTACTAGGTTTGACAGGTTCCATTTTGATGGTTTCAGCTAGCCAAGTTGTGAGTCCTGCTAACTGCAACTCAACCCAACAAATGCCTCCTTTTGAGTGTGCGTGTGTTTTATGCGAAATTAAGCAGTGCATGCATGTTTTGGCACAAAACTACTAGCAACAGAACACTGGTCAGAAATATAACTCATGGGAATGTGAATAGAATAGGTATGTACAGTTATCAAATAAAGAAACTATACATAATACCTTAACAGTTATGCTAGATATTATATTCTGCACTGCACTCTCTTTCTTCATGAAGCATGATTTAAAATCAGTCAAATTATATCAGTTTTACTGAAAAAATGCAATAAACAAACAAACTAGATAACATGGGAAAAACTGAAGAAAATATATATCATGCCAGCTTAATTTTTCAGTTAAGATTTAATATAAACAGTTCATCCTACAAGTTAACTGCAGAAGAAACAAAGTCACTACACAGATTACAAGGAGTCTTTCTGACCTTCCATAAATAGAAACAATGAGTTATGTGCCTGAGGAAATCAGTGCTTAGGCAGGTGATGGGAAGTGTGATACATGAATACCAAAATATTTTGAAAATCATACCTGCATACAAGCACAGTGCCTAGTTCAGAGACATACCACTGAAAATCTGTGCCCTCCTGTCTCTGCCAACTAAATCTTGGTGTAAAGATTGAACTGTTAAGATATGTATCCAAACAGATGGAAGCAGTGACTTGAAAGAAGTGCAATCCTTGCCCTCCAAAGAACAAGACCACACATTCAGTGGAAGTACCTGGTCAATAAAATTAATAAAATTAAAGTATATTCCACCTGCACATTGATGTACAGGAAGCCACATCAGTACTGAATATATTTTACTTTGCCAGGCCTTATCTAAATATGTCATTTTAACCTATTACAGAGAACAGAACACAAATAAACAGGTCAGCGTTTGAGTATGATGCTGTCCTTACTACAGACCAGCTTTCTCTCCAAAAAGACAAACTGTCAGAGATTAAATATTACTCTCCAGAAATATGTTACACTATGAATCTGTCCTAGGTCTGACTTTTTAAATGTCCTGATTTGCACCCAAGCTATACTTGAGTCTAGCTGTATGTACTACTCAAATATGGGGACATCCTACCTCTCTAGGACTTTGTTAAGCAATTTTGCAACAGCAGGTTCAGCTTAGGGCCCACTTCTGCTGGCATCAGTGATGACATTCAGGATGCAGCAATTAGGCACATTTCAGCAGGTCAGCTGCCTATAATGAACACAGAGTAATTATGAATGTTTTTAAAGTTTCACTAATTGTAATGAAGCAGTCAACTTAACAGTTTTGCTGCTGGCCATTGCCAACCAACAGTAAAACTGCAGTGTACCGTAAAGCACTGGAGTAGAATAAAGTAACCCACAAACATCATTTGCTGTACCCACTACAAGTTACCAATCTATTCAGAAGAGCACATACTGTGAAACCTTTTGTACTTCATATGACAATGGTAGCTGCAAAATAAACTTCAACTTAAATACGTATTCAGAACAGCCAAATGGTACGTGATCCCGTAGTGGTCACCAGTAAGCGGTCACTATTAACATTCTTCACATTCACCAGCTACAGTTTCCACTGCCACCCAATGTCCTTAACTGTAAACTGGACATGATAATAGGGTGACCCACCAAGTATATATACAGTAAAGATGGTCCCAGGCAGTAGGTGCTACTAGCATCAACCACAGTTCTCAAAAAGGCAAACAGTAGAGTTAAAATGTTAAATAAACTCCCCAATCCAGTTACCACACTTACCACCCTTGACCAAATACATTTATGCAATACTAAAGTGGCAAAAATAAAATTATACTCAAAACAGCCAAACGGTACTTACTGCTGACCCGTACTTCTCTAGTTCTATGATAAAGTATGACAGCGACAACAAACAATGAAGCGTCCAAACCCACGCACCACACTTAGAACGCTGTCATTTATTAATATCTCTATGCCATACTGTGCATTAAGACATAGGGTGGATGTGTGGTATACACTCCCTGATACAAACAACCACAGTTTCCCTAAATAAAGAAACAGTTCTTTATCACTTCCTACAGCAAACCCGGTTCCAGGGATCCCCAACCTCGTGTTTGGCTTTGCATAATTTCCTCCCCTGGACTGGAGAACGTTCTCACTCTTCAGCACACAGGCTGCTTATCAATCAACATGTATTTTTGTATTTATTTTTCCATCTAGGTTTTTGAAGAAATAACCATAAACTGCCATCATTTCTTAACAGTCTTTAGCCCAGTTTTTCAATGATGCATCTATGAGCCCTCAACTCATAAATTCTATCTATTACTCTGCAGGTTTAGCAGAAAATGCCATCTCACAAAGTGACTGACAAGCCATGCTTTTACAATGAAACTTAGCAGAAGCACTTCATGACCTGGACCAGTAAGCTGAGTATTCTCAAGTGTTTGGTATTAACATGCTACCAAATTATAAAGTTACTACTTTACATTTCATTATAACATGAGTAAAGTGCAGCATTTTTATACTAAATTTGCAAAATTCCATTCCCTGGGCTCATCCCATGAATAACTGCAATGTATTTACACATTTCTATCCAACACAGTGTTTTGGATAGGAATTGTCACTTTACACAATGACTGTCAAATCAGTTTTTCAAGAAAGAATTGAAAAATGACACAGATTCATATAATATCTTAAACATTATATCACAAAATAGTCCTACCAAATTTGTGAGTCTCCATATAATCTGGTGAACTTTTCTTCATAAGTTTACCAAAGTGCAACATTTTTACAAGACAACTGCAAAATGCTACTTATAAGTACTCACATAGTTCATTATGTAATCCTTTAAGATAGGCATACATGTATGCATGTATGTATGCATGCATGTATCTAATTTTTTTTTATTTCCATTTGTTGACTGGGATAGTCCAACTAGGCTACACAGATAAACACATACTGGGATAGTCCAACTGGGTTCTGCACATACATCCTTAAATACATATTTGAAAAAGTTAACAATGGTGTAAAAGTTAAAAATACTATAATACATACATATATTCAAATGGTGAGTAACTTATAATGTACAGCAATTGTATTATAAACACAAGAACAGCAAATAATTACTTGAAGCAGAGCATTTTTGATACTAGTAAACAAAGAGCTAAGAAGCTATACAACAGTTAGGTAAAAAACAGAGGGCATACCATGCAAGGAAGTTTGGAAAAGAGGGAGTAAATAGTACAAAATTTATAATTGAGAATAAAGGTAAGCAAAGATGGATAGATAACAGCAGAAACGGTATACCGAGAGCAAAGTTAGGATTGGAGGAACATGACTATTCATGAAGCAAAGTAGATTGGGGACTTGGAAGAGCAGTCAGAAAGCTTACCAGGTATATAAACAGAAAAAGTGCACATTCATGTTAAACAATGTCCTTCGTTGGCCCTATTTAGGCATAATTTGAACGATTGGATGTGTAACCACAAATTCACCCCGGGGGTTACACCTGTGCCCCTCTTGGACAGGGGCAATAGGTGCTGATTTTATTGTTTGATTAAACCAGACACCCTTGGGAAAGTACAGTTTTGTACCTACCATAAATGTAGATGTCCGATAGGCATGCATCTGCAGTCCTTACAAATGGGTTGTCCTGTCGTCAGGCAGCCCTTCGGTCGGCCAGATTCCAAAGTCTGGGTCTGGCCTCGGCTGGTGTCGCACTTCACCCGACGTCATAGCTGCAGTTCTTCGGGTATAAAGGCATCAGCCGACGCCATTTTCCTCAGTGTTTCTTGCCCCAGGTGCCCTCTAGGAAGGCTAAATTTGGATAAATGCAAATGGTTCCAAATAGTAGAGAGCAAACAAAAAATAAGCATGTATGTACATATATACAAACAAATACACCATAATAGATTCCCCCAGCTAGCTACAAGATGGGCAAATACCCTAGGAGTACCACAGAGGGGAAGGAGGGTGGGTAATCCTGACTTCAGATGCATGCCTATCGGACATCTACATTTATGGTAGGTACAAAACTGTACTATGTCCTTCAAGGATGCATCTGCACTCCTTACAAATGGGTAGAATACCATAGCCAAACTGGGGGGGGAGGAGAAATAAGATTATGGTGTAGTTAAGATCCCTTGCAAAACAGCAGTGGCAAAACCTGCTCGGGATCTGGAGTATAAAGGTAAATTATAATGCTTGGCAAATGTATGCACGGAGCTCCAAGTAGCAGCCTCTAAAATGTCTTTGGTAGCCACTCCTCAGAAAAAGCTGTGGTAGTGGCTGTAGCCCTTGTAGAGTGAGGCCTGATGTTTTCTGGAGTTTTCTTCCCATGGTAGGAGTAACAAAATGTAATGCATTTTCCTATCCACTTAGAGATTGTCTGTTTTGAAATTGCTTTTCCTTCCATTCCTGTTGCATATGCTACCAGTAGCTGGTCAGTTTTTCTGTTGCTCTTGGTCCTGTCCAGGTAGTAGCGTAATTGTCTATGTACATCCAAGGTATGCAACAGTCTTTCTCCCCTGTTCTGTGGGTTGGGGAAGAATGTAGGTAGGTGGATAGCTTGATTTAAAGATACCCTGGAGACCAGCTTTGGCATAAAAGTAGGATTAGTTCTCATGGACACTCTATCTTGATGGAAGATCAGGAAGGGCTGTACTGCCATTAATGCCTGTAGCTCAGATACCCTTCTTGCTGAAGTGATTGCAAGCAGGAAAGCAGTTTTCCATGATAAGTATTGTAATTCTGCTGTTGCTGCTGGTTCGAAGGAGGTAGTGTCAATTTTTCTAGCACAAAGTTCAAGTCCCATGCTGGCAATGGTGGCTTCCTAGGTGGTTTTACATTTTTAATTCCTCTCAGAAACTGCCTGAGCAGAGGATGTGAGAAGACTGGAGGATCCAAGTTGTATTCTGCTGAAATGGCTGATGCATGAATCTTAATGGAAGAATAGGACAGGCCGTTGTGGAAGAGCTCTGCCAAGTATTCCAGGATGTTAGCTATGTTTACCAGTGACACATTCTCTCCTTTTGCTGTACTCCAAATGAGATATCTTTTCCATTTTGCTGAATAATTTTTTCTTGTTGAGGGTCTGCGAGCCTCCAAGATAATGTCTTTAACCCTTTGAGATAAATCTGGGTTATTTGGTCTTATGCAATGTTCCAGGCAGCCAGCTGCAGTGTTTTCAGGTTTGGATGCAGGGTTTTGAAGTTGTTCTGTGTTAACAGCAAGGGAACTAGGGCAGAGGCCATATTTGTTCGAGACATACTCCTCAGTAATGGGTACCAATGTTGCCTTGGCCAGTCTGGAGCTATCAGGATGATCCTTGACGGTCTTCTTTGATCTTCAATAGCACCTTGTGCATCAAAGGAAGAGGTGGGAATGCATATGCTGTCAGGTTTTTCCAACTGAAAGATAGGGGGTCCACTTTCCAAGCAAGTGGATGGTACGTCCTTGTGCAGAATTTTTTCAGTTGGTGATTGTGTGGGGATGCAAATAAGTCTATTTCTGGTAGTCCCCATTTCCTTGTAATGATTTTGAAGATGTCCGGATGCAGCATCCATTCGTGGGCATCCGTGGCAGTTCTGCTTAGGATGTCTGCTAGTATATTTTCTTTTCCTGGCACAAAAATTGCTTGTAACTGAATGTTGAAGCTCAGTGCCACATTCCAGAGGTCCATTGCCATCCGGCATAGAGAGTATGAATGTGTGCCTCCCTGCTTGTTGATGTACCACATAACTGTGGTGTTGTCCGTCCTTATCAGCAGTTGACCCTGTCGAAGAAATGGTCTGAATGCCTGAATTGCCAGTTTTACTGCCAGCATTTCCTTTTGATTTATGTGTAGGCGCAGCTGGTCTTGAGTCCATAAGCCTTGCATGCACTTGTCCATCATGTGTGCCCCCCAACCGAGGTCTGAAGTGTCTGTTGTGATGGTCTGGCTTGGTTGAGTGCTGTGGAAGGGCAGTCCCTTGTTTGTTTGACAGGCCTGAGCCCACCATTGGAATTCTTGCTTCAGGCATGGAATTATTGGAATTTGGGTTTCTAGGCTGTGCTTGTGCTGAGATTATAAATTCCTTAGGTACCACTGTAACTTTCTCATATGTAGTCTGGCATGTGGAATCAATATTATACAGGATGCCATGTAACCGAGAGCTTGCAGGACTTTTCTTGCTGTTAGCTGGTTCTGCTTTGTTAATGCCATGAAGTAGAAAGGGAGTTGCTCCTGTTTTTCTACTGTCAGGAATGCCATTTGTTTTGATGTGTCCAGATCTGCACCCAAGAAGGTTATCCTTTGGGATGGTATCAGCCTTGACATTTTTATATTGACTGTGTATCCCAGGGCTTGTAGCAGATGAATGACCCTTTGCAAATCTTTTGTTAATTTGTTTTTGTTGTCCGCTTGTAACAGGCAGTCGTCCAGGAAAGGGTAAATTTGAAATCCCTGAAGCCTGCAATGAGCAATTACTGATGCCAGGCATTTCGTGAATACTCTGGGCGCAGTAGATAAGCCAAAGGGCAATGCTGAGAATTGATAATGCTCTGATCCTGCAAGAAATCTGAGGTATCTTCTGCAATTTGGTCATATGGGGACGTGCAGGTATGCCTCCTTGAGATCTAGAGTTACCAGCCAAGACTCCTTGCCCAGAATGGGAAGAAGCTGCTGTAGGGTCAGCATTTTGAATTTTGGAACAATGAGGTATGTGTTTAAAGCGGACAGGTCGAGAATAGGCCTCCATTGGTTTTCTTTTCTTGGTACCAGGAAAAGTCTGGAGTAAAATCCTTGCCCTTGTTCCATAGATGGTACCCTTTCTACAGCTCTCATCCTTAGTAAGTGAGTTATTTGTTCTAGAGCTTCTGTCTTCTGATTTGGAGGTAGGTTTGGCATTCCTCTCTTCCTTGGTAGAGTATGGAAGTGAAACCTGTAACCTTGGTCTATTGTCTGTAAAATCCATTTGTCTCCTGTGATGTAATGCCAGTTTACTGAAAATAAGGCTAGCTTCCGCCTAAGGGTGCCTCTAGTTGTTCCCTGGTAGGCGGTGCCAGAGCCAAGTCACTGTGATTGTCCTGTGGAAGTGGTGGTGGTGGCTGGATCTGTTGCTGTACCTCGCTGGTTGTTAGCCTGCCACTGATGTCCCCTGTAGGCACCTCTGGATTGACCCCTGCCTCTTGAGCGTCTATTCCTGCCTCTCGGAGCTTTGGAGGTGTCTGGAAAGGACCAATTCTTGGAAGGCCAGTTCCTGCTAAACCTTGGAGGCTGGACCTGCAAGAAATCCTTGACTGTCTGGACAGATTTTGCTTTCTCTTCCACCTTCTTCAGTACCTGCTGTGCAGGGGAGCCAAACAAATTGAGCTTATCCATGGGAGCATCTAGGAGCTTTGATTTAACATGGTCTGGTAAGGACTGTTCTTTTAACCATGCATGTCTTCTGATCACTGTGCCAGTCATGGCTGATCTAAAGGAAGCCTCCAGTGCATCATAGCTGCATTTTAAGGAATGATTACTGACCTGCTGAATGTTATGTACCATTTCCTGTACAGATTTTTTGTCTAATGGTTCATCCGAGAACAGTTTTTTAGTTAACTGGTCTAACATAAATTCCTGATACTGAATCATGTGGAATTGACAGTTCAAGGCCCTAGCTGAAAGAGTAGCAGAAGTGTAAACTTTTTACCCCATCTCTAAGGCCCTAGATTCCCTTTCAGAGGGAGGGTTTTAGTAGAGGTAGCTGCTACAGCCTTGGGTCCCTGGGAGATAGTTTGGGATCTACAAAGGGGGCCTTATACAAATGATAATGTGTGTCCGGAACCCTGTAGTACCCATCGGGCTTAGCAGGGGCCGGAGGAAGAGAATCAGGAGCAGTACAAGCATCATTAAAAGCATCATCCACAACAGTAAGTACTGGAGGAATGGCTAAAGGCCTATGCTGTGGCAAATGCAAAAAAGTTCTAAGCCTTTTCCTAGAGTCTGAAAAATCCTGGCCCTGCCATAGAAATTGTTCCCTCATAGCATGCAAGGTTTCCCCAAAAGAAAATTCCTCAGGCGGAGAGGCAGAAGGAATGGACTCTTCTGCATCAGAGTCCTCATAAGGAGAAAAAGGGGCCTCTGGAGGGTCTGAATTATCTGATTCATCAGAGGAGCCATCTGAAGAAACTGGCACAGGGGGCTCTACTCTAGTCCTCTTCTCTGGAGGTGGGTGAGAGGCCCTGTCTGGATGTGGTTGGGATCCCCGGATCAAAGAAATGAGATCCTCTGCTAGACTAAGCATTTGTGAACTAGAACTGGGCCTGTGAGAGGGTCTTAGCAGGCACAGTTTTGGTAGTTTTGCTGCTTTAGCCCTGGCAAAGGCCTTAATCGACATGGATGCAGGAGGCCTAGCAGCTCCACGTGCAGGGGTAGAAATATCCAAAGGGATAGTATCTGATAAATCCTGTGAACCTGCAGGAGCAGGTGGGATTTCAGTAGCAGATTCAGCCAAGCTGGATGAGGCCTCGTAAGTGGCAAGCTTCGGCCGAAGGAAGAACTGTGGACTCGGTTTCAGCGAAACCGAGACACTCGGTTGGCTTAACCGCGGTTTCGGCAAAACCGGACCGTGAGTGTCGGTCCTTTTCCTTGCGTTTTAGAAATTTGCGAGTCGGAGTATCCGACGGCATAATGTAAGCAAAAGCGAGCGAAAAACTCTTCAGCAAATTCAGACCCGGCGTCTAAGCCGTTAAATCGGTTGAAAGAAGCACAGGCTAGACAAGCTGCTACGTTGTGGTCTGGGCCTAAGCAAGGTAAGCAGTAAGAGTGGAAATCTTTATGAGGTATTTGTTTCCCACAATTTAAACAGTTATTCACTTTTTCTGACATCGGCTGAGGCAAGAAAGAGTCCCCAACGGGGTACTTAGCTTTTTAGAAGTCTTCGGTACTTGTAGTAGTAATCTCTGGTTCTGACCGACCGGCACTTGCGAACAGCTTCTGCTTCGGGCGCCACGCGGCAAGAAAGACTGAGGAAAATGGCGTCGGCTGATGCCTTTATACCCGAAGAACTGCAGCTATGACGTCGGGTGAAGTGCAACACCAGCCGAGGCCAGACCCAGACTTTGGAATCTGGCCGACCAAAGGGCTGCCTGACGACAGGACAACCCATTTGTAAGGACTGCAGATGCATCCTTGAAGGACATCATGGGCTGAACCAGGTTAGGCTTGTAAGGGCCATTTGCCTAGTAACCTCCTTTGATCCTATGATTAAAGGGGAAGGGGGTGGAGAACTGGAGTGGAAAAAATAGTGGAGTGTAGCAAAGGGGATGTATACGAAGTGAGAACGCTGGAAGGTGTGCAATACTGACTGTCAAAGTTTTGAATCTAAATGTAATTAATATTTCCTCACAGCTTTGCTTAAGTTCAACATTTGTACATCAAAACATGTCCTTAAGCCCCCTATTCATGGATAATAACACTATCCTTGCATACATCTATCCTAAATGAGTAATTTCATAAAGGAAACATTACTTTACATAGCAAAATAACTGTTAAAGCCGGACAGTTGTGTACACTTACCATAAATGTAGATGTTCGAGTGTATTCACTGTTGCAGTCATTACATTTGGGTTATCTGCCTGCAGGTAGCCCTCAGATGGCTTGAATACCACAGTCTTGGATTCCTGCATCGGATGCTGTCTCTTCTTCCATGACGTCAGGTCGTCAAGGGGTATAAAACATGCAGCCAACGCCATTACATCAGTTTTTCTTGCCCCAGATGTCAGGTGTCCCCACAATGGGAAGCAACTATATGTTATGGTACACCTCCATCAAAAAGCAAATACACCAGGAAGCTTAGATAAACCAGGGGGCTGGAGGGAGGGTAACCTGGACTGCAACAGTGAATACACTCGAACATCTACATTTATGGTAAGTGTACACAACTGTACTATGTTTTTCGTATTTCACAGTTGCAGTCATTACATTTGGGTTGATTCCCAAAGCTAAGGAAGGGAGGAGGATGTTAGAGAGCATTAGGAGCAGCTATTAAGCCCTGCAAGACTGCAGTGGCAAAACCAGCTCTGGATTTAGAAAAAATAGGCATGTGGTAATGCTTGGTGAAGGTATGTACAGAGCTCCAGGTAGCAGATTCTAGGATGTCCCTGGTAGAGACTCCTCTGAAAAAGGCTGTAGAGGTAGATGCAGCCCTGCTGGAATGTGATCTTATTCCCTGTGGGGTAGGTTTTCCATGGTGCTTATAGCAGAAATGAATGCAATGGGATATCCATTTAGAAATGGTTTGCTTTGAAATGGCATTCCCCTCTGCCCCTGCAGCAAAGCCAACTAGCAGCTGTTCAGATTTTCTGAGAGGCTTAGTCTTGTCCAAATAAAATCTAAGTTGTCTGTACACGTCCAAAGAGTGCAATATTCGTTCTCCTTTGTTTTGTGGATTTGGGAAAAAGGTAGGCAAATGAATGGACTGATTTAGGGCCACACTAGACACCACCTTGGGCATAAAGGAAGGATTGGTCCTGAGGGAAACCCTGTCTGCATGGAAGATAATGAAGGGCTCCACTGCCATGAGGGCCTGTAATTCAGACACTCTTCTTGCTGAAGTGATGGCTAGAAGGAAGGCTGTTTTCCAAGAAAGGAATTTCAACTCTGCAGTAGCAGCTGGTTCAAATGGTGGGAGAGTGAGCTTTTCCAATACAAAGTTAAGGTCCCAGGCTGGAGTAGGGGCTCACCTGGGGGGGGGGGTCTTAAATTTTTGGCCCCTCTGAGGAATTGCTTTAGCAGGGGGTGTGAGAAGAGGGGTGGTTCAGTATTATAATGTGCTGAAATGGCAGAGGCATGAATTTTAATTGACGAGAAGGATAGGCCCTTGTGGAGCATTTCTGTTAAGTACTGGTATATGAGGTAAGCTGGGCACCGTTGTGCCCATCCCCTGAGTCTGGCTCCAGGAACAGTATCTTTTCCACTTTTCAGCATAGGATTTTCTAGTACTAGGCCTCCTTGCTTCCAGAATGACATCTTGCACCTGCTTCCTGAGGGATGCTATTGGAGAACTCAAGGAATTAGCCAGGTTGCAAGATTCAGGGTTTGAAGCTGAGGGTGCAGAATCTGGCCTGCCTGCTGGGACAGCAGGGAAGGTGTCTGAGGTAGGTGCCATGGCTCCAGCAGTATCATACTGCACAAGAGGGGGTACTAATGCTGGCATGGCCAGTCTGGTGTAATCAATATTGTTCTTGGCTTGTCCTGTTTGATCTTTAGCAGAACCTTCGAGAGGAGAGGCACAGGGGGACAGGCATAAACCAATAGGCTTTCCCAGGTAAAGGGCAGGGCATCCACTTTCCAAGCTTGACTGTGGGGAGTCCTTGTGCAGAATTTGTCCGATTGGTAGTTCTGAGGGGAGGCAAACAGGTCTATCTCTGGAGTCCCCCATTTGTTCCCTCAAGAGGTTGAATATTTTTGGTTCCAGTTTCCATTCGTGTGGGTCCATGAGATTTCTGCTTAGGTCATCTGCCAGTGAATTTAGCTAGCCTGGCAGGAATTGAGCTTGTAGGTGCACTTGGTACCTCAAAAGACTGTGTTCCACAGAGCCATGGCTAGTCTGCAGAGAGGGTATGAGTGGTGTTGTCTGTCTTTACCAATAATTGTCCTGGAAGGATGTGATCTTTGAAGGCGGTCAAGAATTCTGTACAGCTAATATTTCTTTTTGGTTGATATGCAGGTGCATCTGACTCTGGTTCCATTTGGCCTGAATGCACTGCCTTGCCAAGTGAGCCCCCCATGCATAGTCTGATGCATCTCTTGTTAGGGTTTAGATGGTAGGGGATAGAGTGAAAGGGAGCCCTTTGTTGTGGTAGCAAACCTCTGCCCACAAAGGAACTCTTGTCTTTATACAAGGAATGATAGGAATCATTGATTCCAGGTCCTGAGAATGTTGGCATCATAGGCTTTTTAGATACCATTGTAGTTTCCTCATATGCAGTCTTGCATATGGAATTAGTAGAATGCAAGAGGCCATGAACCCCAAGGCTTGCAGAATTTTCCTTGCAGATAGCTGGGTCTTTGTGGCCAGTAGTTTGAAGTAGTTTGTCAAATAAATGCATTTCTCTGGAGTGAGGAAAGCCATCTGGAAAGTTGTGTTCAAGCTTGCTCTCAGGAATACAATCTGTTGGCAGGGTACTAGGTGAAACTTCTTTTCGTTCATGGTGTACCTCAGTGAGGTTAGAAGCTTCTTTACAAATGCCAGATGTTTTAATAGCAAGTCCCGGCTTTCTGCCTGAATCAGACAATCATCCAGGTATGGATATATTTGAATATTTCTCTGCCTGCAAAATGCAATGGCTGGAGCTAGACACTTTGTAAAAACGCTGGGCTCAGTAGATAAGCCAAAAGGAAGTGCCAAGAACTGATAGTGTATGGAGCCTGCCCTGAAGCGTAGGTATTTCCTGCAAGATTCTCTTACTGGAATGTGCAGATAAGCTTCAAGTCTACGGCTGCCAACCAAGCATCTTTGCCTAGCATAGGAAGCAGCTGTTGAAGTGTTAGCATTTTGAATTTTGGGATTACCAAAAAGGTGTTTAGAATAGAGAGATCCAGGATAGGATGCAGGGTGCTGTCTTTTCTGGGTGCCAGGAAAAGTCTTGAATAAAAACCTTGCCCCCTTTCTTCTGGGACAGATTGAATAGCCTGATACTTAGAAGAGAGAGAACCTGCTGGTGAGCCTCTGCTCACTGATTTGGGGGTAGGTCTGGCCAACCGTTTGGGGTTGGTAGGGAGTGGAAGTGGAATTTGTATCCTTGGAAAACTATATTTAAAACCCATTTGTCCTGGGTAAAGCGTTCCCAGTTTTTTGCATGCAGGGCGAGCTTTCCTCCTAAGATAGCAAGCAGTTGAGCAGGGCTTTGAAGGGTTAAGGTTAAGTCATTGTGATATTTTTCCGTAGGAGGGGTGTCTTACTACTTCCTGCTTTGGAAGTGGGAGCCCCCCACTGCTTAGGCCTGTGCGTAGCCTGAGACTGTAACCTAGGTGGTCTGCTGTTCCTGGGTTTGGACTGAGACGGATTGGAAGAGATGGGAAAGGACCAATTTTTTGAAGGCCAATGAGTTTGCATAAATTAAGCTTTTTCCTCCATCTTTTTGAGGACGACTTCTGCTCTGTTGCCAAACAGGTGGTCTTGGTTTAAGGGAGCATCCAGTAACTTAGCTTTAACATGATCTGACAAGTTATGCTCCTTAAGCCAAGCATGCCTTCTAAGTACAGACCCAGTGACAGCAGCCCTGCAAGATGCTTCTAAAGAGTCAAAACTACATTGCAAAGTATGTTTACCAACTTGTTCAGCAGAATGCATTAAATCCTGTAATTCTTTGTGTTCAGCACAGTCAGGAATCAACATCATTTTCTGTTTAAGTAGTCCCATAATATGCTGCTGGTACTTTAACATGAAACTGGCAATTTAAAGCCCTAATGGGCCTGGCCAAAGTAACAGAAGTGTATACCTTCTTGCCCTATCTGTCCAAGGCTCTAGAATCTCTATCAGAAGGAGTAGGATTTTTGGCAGCAGTAGCCTTAATGTCCTTTGGACCTTGGGAAATGGTCTCTGGATCCACAGTAGGATTCTTGAAGAGGAACTTGTGAGTCAGGTACTCTGTAATACCAGTCAGGTTTTCTGGGAGCTGGAAATAAAGTGTCTGGGGACAGGCTAGATTCCAATAAAGCATCATCTTCAATGTCCAGAACAGGAGGAATAGCTAAAGGCCTGTGTTGAGGAAGGAGTAAGAATTCCCTAAGCCTCTTTTTGGAGTCAGAGTAAACCTGGCTTTCCCAGTGGAAATGCTCCCTAAGAGTGTGCAAGGTTTCATCAAAAGAAAAATCTTCTGGAGGGGAAGCAGAGGGAATGGAATCCTCTGCATCAGGATCCTCATAGGTAGATAAGGGCAAATCCTGGTAATCAGAAGAAACAGAAATATTAGAATCCTGATCAGAAGAATCAGAAGGAAAATCAGTTCTAGGTCTCTTAGAGGGGGAAGGCTGGCTTCCCCTAATTAAAGTAATAAGGTCTTCAGCCATTCTAAGCATTTATGCCTGACTATGCGGTTTGGACGTCGGGTTTCTAGACGTGGGTTGATTTTTAGGCCTGGATGAAGAAGATGGCGTTGGTTTAAAATGCAAGTCTGTAGGCCTGAATACACCCTCAGAAGCCATTGCCTACACAGCGGCTCCGGACCCTTTCAAGGTAGAGTCATCCGCAGGTTCCATAGTCGAAGAAGCATCTCGCGGCATACCGGACTTCGAATGGGTCTCAGTAGAGGCCTACGAATCTGAAGTAGTGGGTATCAGGGGCTGCAAAAGTGCCTCACTGAGTACCGGCGGACTGGCGACTAGCTTAACAGAAGCGTTGTCGGCGGTTTTGGACCTATGCGGTCTGTCTCTGTCTTTATTCCTACTTTTTTTTCAGAATATTGGTAGTCAGATGGCTTACCGAAGCTGTTTCTGGATAGTTATACTGAGTACCAAAATAATTTGCTGAAAAAATAGACCGATGACAAATAGTTTGGGGGTTGAATAAGGCACAAAACCGCAAAGGACGTTGTGGTCTGGGCCTAGGCAAGGAATGCAGTACGAATGAAAATCTTTATGAGGTATTTGCTTTCCACAGGTAAGACAATTGGTAACCTTTACTGACATCGGTTAAGAGCAAGAAAAAACATCCCCAATAGGGTACTTAGCTTTTTTGAAGACTTTGGTTCTGAAACTCAAAAACGAAAATTTCAGGAGTCGGCCGACCGGCACTTGCGAACTGCTTCTGCTTCGGGCACCGTGCGGCAAGAAAGACTGATGTAATGGTGTCGGCTGCATGTTTTATACCCCTGACGATCTGACGTCATGGAAGAAGAGACAGCATCCGATGCAGGAATCCAAGACTCTGGTATTCAGGTCGGCTGAGGGCTACCTGCAGCCAGATAACCCAAATGTAATGACTGCAACAGTGAAACACGAAGAACATCTGCACACTGAGACATCTCAGTTTATGATGTGTGTCCACTAATATAAGTATTCTGAAATATGGGGCAAAATGCGAGATACCAGTCTAGCAAGTCTGTTTTTAATATGGTAACTACTTCCTCATAACATTAATAAACTTCAACAGTGTTTCACCAAAATCTGTAAGACAGTTACTACTGTGCACAGGTGTAGTATCACTGCAATCCCTCATTTCCTCCCAAATTTATGCTTAGTGCATGTTCTCTAAAGAAATCCCCCTCCCACCTCCTAAATTCCTGTTCAGTACTCACTGTCTAGAGTCACACTCTTTCCTACATCACATATTCATGTCCAGTGCATGTTGTCCAGAATTACTCCACTCTTTTGTTTTCTTGTTCAATGCTCATTTTTCAGGGTCAATTTATGACCAATGCGCATTGCTTCCCAATTCCTGAATTTATTTTCAGTTTTTTTCTTTCCAGGATTATCACCCTCCCACACTTCCCAAAATCATCCCGGGTAACCTGCCACTGGCTTCTTAAATTTCTGATCAGTATTTGTTGTCCATTGTTCCCTCCCTCCCAAATTCATAACTAGTGGTTGACATCAAAAGTCATAAGTTCATAGGTAGGTACTAGGCTATCGGCCCAAGGGCTTAAGTAAGTCTAGTCAACAAGGTTCCCTGGCTTACGCCACCCAAGAAAGTTATTTTCCTGTGCCCCTGTCGATCAGAGCCATTGAAGTGATCCCCGGGATGTATTTCCTATTTCCCATCCACTGATCAAGATTTTTCTTGAACAGTGCTAATGAGGAACATTGCTTGACATAGATGGGTAGCTTGTTTCAGAGTATGGGAAGTCTCTGGGACAGGAATCTATACCTCCAGCATGTCCTATTTATTGTGATGACAAGGTTTAGGTCTCTAGAGCGTGTAGCTCAGAGGGATTTGGATTTCTTTACGTGTAGTATGTCCAACAGCTCTGGGTTTGACATAGCTTTATATGTTATGCAGAAATCACCTTGGAGTAGCCAACATGTTACGGAGTAAAGCTGAAGTTTTTTGAGACGGTCAGTGTAGGGCATCTGTTTGAGGTCAGTAATCCTCTTTGTGAGGTACTTCTGTGGCCTTTCCAGCTGCTGCAGATGTCTTGTGAGGTACATTCCAAAAGGGGCATTGTACTCTATAATGGGTCTAATGAGTGTCGAGTAGAGGGGAACAATGACCTTTTTTTTCCAGGATGAAAACCCTTTTGTGATGAGGTGTTCCATGTAGAAGAATTTCCTGACTACTGTGGCAATGTGATTATCAAAGGAGAGACTACTGTCCACCTGTGTCCCAGGTCTCATCACACATTTGGCATTAAGTAGACTGCAGTCTATGTGGTAGTTCATGGATACAGAGTTTTTACCAAAGGGGATGACAATGCACCTTTTGGCACTGAGCTTGAGGCCATGGCTCTGACACCAGGCATCTGTCTCAGTGAGGCCTTTCTGTATTACACCCACATCATTTGGGGACTTGACTTTGGCTCCTAGTTTGCAGTCAACTGCAAACTTCCTTAGCCAAAGGCCTTCTGTGTTAGCCTATACTTCAGAGAAGTAGATACCATACAGGAGAGGTCCCAGGACTGAACCCTGTGGTACTCCACTTGTCACTGGTTTGAAGTCAGATTTGGAGTCTGCAACTTTTATAGTGTGGGTTCTGTCAGTAAGCCAGTTGGCAACCCTTGTGATGTAGGGATTTATACCTAGTTTAGTGAATTTAGCTATAATTCCAGAATGGTATATAATTCCAGAACCACCTTACCCTCGTCTACAGCTTTGGTGACTGCCTCAAAGAAGTTGATCAGTTTCAGGAGGCATGATCTGCCTTTCACAAATCTGAACTTGGGGTCCAGAGTTTGGGGGTTACCAATGTCTTTTTTTTATGAGTTCCATGATGATATGTTCCATGGCCTTACAGACCAGGCTCAGTTCCTGGGATCAGTGGTGGCTCCCCCTTTGTGGAGTGGAATAACTGCTGCTGTGCACCATTCAGTAGGCACAAAACCTGACATGAGGCTATGATTAAACATGGTGTTTAGGTGGGGAGCCAGTTCGTTCTAAAGTTCATGTAGAACGCAGCCTGGGATGTTGTCCAGTCCCATGGATGCTGTGTTTTTGGCTTTAGAGAGTGCAGCTTTTACCTGCATAGTTGTGAATACAGGGATTCTGCATTCTTCCTGTATAGATATGGGCCCTTTAGGGGGTAAGGGGGGGGGGTAAAGTTAGCACTGAACCTATCTACCAGGATGTTGGCAATATGAGTTGGTTCTGTAATTTTTTTGTCATTGTACTGTAACTCAGAGCAGATCTGGGTGTTGCCATTGAGATTCTTGACATAGCTATAGAATACTTTGTGGCTGTCCCTAGAATCAGTGGTGATTTTGTTTTCATAGCTAGCTTTGGAGGACTTATAAGGGATCGCAGCTTCTTACTGAGGATGACCAGGGAGCTCCTCCACTTATGGGATTTTACTCTCTTTGGCAACACTTTCTTCTTTCTGTAGTAGAGTTTGTTTATGGCAGGGGACCACCAGATTGGCTTTCTTTTTTTGGAGGATAGCGTCTTGGTTCTGTTTGGGATAGCACAGTCCATGCACTCATGTAAGTGCTTATAGATTGCATTTGTGTAAGATTCAGCAGTTGTAACTGTATTGTCTATCTGCATGGGTGTCTTGAAGTTCACCACTTCTGTCTTAAGAAGCATGAAGTTGGCTTTGGAGAATTTTTTTACCTGGTTTCCTTAATGGGTTGGGGGCGGGATGTGGATATCTAGGGTGATTAGCTTATGGTCGGATCTGACCAACGGGGAGTTGACTTCAGGTGTGGAACACCAGTCACTCATGTTGGTAATTACTAGGTCTAGGATATTGTTGCCCTTGGTGGGGGTGTGGATAAGTTGATCCAGGGCATTGGAGTTTATGAATTCCAGAAAGCATTAAGTGAAGGAGTTGGTACATGAGTAGTTTTCCCATTTAATGTTGGGGTAGTTGAACTCACCCATTATTAGGGTGTTTTGTTGAACCCTAATATTTTCCAGTATATCAAGAAAAGAGGAGTGGGAATTCTGGGGCATGGTGGGGGATCTGTAGCAAGCTACAATTTAGATTGCAGTTTTGTCCAGAGTTAGTTGCACTTGGATAACCTTGGATGCATTATGCTGAGCAACTAGCCTGGAGGTGTGAATATCCTTAATGAATATGGACACACCTCCGCTTTTGGTGTTCACATCCAGATTTGACAGCCGAAAAGTGTGGTATGAATTATAGCCTGGTAATGCAGGGGTGCTCTCTGGAGCCTTGAACCAGTTCTCAGTCACTGCACAGATATCGATGTTCTCCATTTTAAGGAGTGCATTTTCCTGATTCTGACTTTTTAGTTCTTCATTACTTTAGAGGGGAATTGTACATTTACCCTACTATTTCTTGCAAATGAAGTAAGACGAAGGATAGAACTGCACTTAGCTTGAACCTTGATAAAGGAAACTCATAAAGCTCATCAGGAATTCCACTTAGTGAATTATAACAGAATGTCTTGCCTGCTGTATGCTACCAACAATTTTGCCCCCTCCACCTGTTCTTCCTACCACCCTGCTGTAGTTGAATATCTCTGCATATCAGCAGGAGGCCCCAACAATTTTTTGTTTTTTTTCTTTGTACATTAGTGACACTGTAATCTTCCTTTTAATCTCTCACGTCAGACAAGGAACAAATTCAAATATGTCGACACTGGTATTAAAAACACAACAACATTTTTTTCAAACACCTTTATTGAATTATCACTTGTTACATAAGCAAATTTACAAAAATGCAGCAGCAACATTTATCAAACTTTAACAGCCCAAAGCATCAAGGCTGCCCCCTAGTTATATGCATGTAACTGCAGCATCACATTTTACTACCGGACTCAAAAATAAAAGCTAAAGATACAATGTTTTGCACAATTCTGTTCTGTTAATTTATTTGAGACTTCCATGTTTCCTAATCTTAAAGTCATTCTTAAGCTATTAAGTTTCACACTGATCATCATCTTCATCATCTTTCGGCTGTTCCGGTTAGGGGTCGCCACAGCGGATCATCTGTTTCCATTTCTTCCTGTCCTCTGCATCTTGCTCTGTCACACCAACCACCTGCATGTCCTCTCTCACCACATCCATAAACCTTATCTTAGGCCTTCCACTTTTCCTGTTACCTTGTAGCTTCATCCTTAGCATCTTTTTCCCAATATACTCAGCATCCCTCCTCAGCACATGCCCAAACCAACGTAATCTTGCCTCTCTGGCTTTGTCTCCAAACCTTCCAACTTGTGCTGAACCTCAAATATACTTATTCCTAATCCTGTCCACCTCCATCACATCCACTGTAAATCTTAACATCTTTAACTCTGGCACATCCAGCTCTAACTCCTGCCTCTTTGTCAATGACACTGTCTCCAACCCATATAACATAGCTGGCCTAACTACCCTGTTGTAGACCTTCCCTTTCACTATTACTGGTACTAGTCTGTCACAAATCACTCCTGACACTCTTCTCCACCCACTCCATCCTGCCTGTACTCTCTTCTTCACCTCTCTTCCACACTCGCCATTACTCTGAACTGTTGATCCCAAGTATTTAAACTCATTCACCTTCGCCACCTCTACTCCTTGCATCCTCCCCATTCCTCTATCCTCCCTCTGATTCACACACACATCTATTCTGTCTTAGTCCTGCTGACCTTCATTCCTCTTCTCTCTAGAGCATATCACCATCGCTCCAATATCTCCTCCACCTGTTCCCTACTCTCACTACAGATCACAATGTCATCTGTAAACATCAGAGTCCACTGGGACTCCTGTCTGATCTTGTCTGTCAACCTATCACCATTGCAAATAAGAAAGGGCTCAGAGCTGATCCTTGATGTAATCCCACCTCCACCTTAAACGCATCTGTCACTCCCACCGCAGACCTCACTGCTGTCACATTACCCTTAAGTTTCACACTGATACCTTACGGTAAAATAAATTGCTCAGTTCATAGCCCTATGCCATTTATTCCTTCTACAAACAAACAAACATGAAACCATACATCAGGTGGAGCTACTTTAACTTTTAACATCACCAGTACGAACATGCCTTTTACACCTGCACAGGCACTCTAAGAAGGGTTTGAAAAATATTTCTTCTGGTTCTCAATGCATAAAAGTTCAAACAATTATGAAGGCTCTATGGCACAGAAAGATAAAGCACAGACTGCAAACCATTTGGCCTGAGATTAATGACTGCAGCCCATATGCCTTGATATCTACTACTAACCTGGGAGGTGGGAAAGCAAACTGGGGAAGATGGGAGTGAGTGGCCGGCACTGCCTTCACCATATCCAGACGGGAATGAGGAAGGTAATTCTCCTGCAATACTCACAGCTCGCAGAGGTCAGGTGACTAAAACAGAGCAGCTGTACCCATCAAGCTGAATGCTCATGCACTGTAGCCAGGCCTAGTGTGAGAAGGTGGTCATGTGGCAGGGGAATGGTACTGAGGGAAAGCACAAGCATCAGGCTGCCTTGGGAAATCTGGGAGATAAATTAATTAAAAATATGTTTTCTTTTAACATACAACAGAGGTACGTTGTGATTGCCAATAAAAAGTTGTTTTTATTTTAATTTGGAGCCATATAATTATGAAGAACCATATGACTGCTGCCTGAATGATGGCCCCTCCAACTCTTTTACGCTGCTGGGAAAATGGGAAAAACAATGCCCAGTAGGCATGGGGGAAAAAGCAACTTCTAAAAGTTTTCACTTTTTTGTAAAATGTAAATTAAAACATTAACCAATTACTCAGTCTGAAGCATTTGTAAGGTCATCATTACAGTCACTCACTACACAAACTGTAAGAATGGAATATCATTATGCAGTGTTTTCCACTGAAGGACTGACACAATTCTTTGTAAGACAGAAATGAATAATCATCTTATCTAGTTAGGATTCAGGTACTTAATACTACAATTAATGGAAGCAAACAGTACCACAACAATGTTTAGTTTACTGGAGTCCTATGACATAACACTGAATTGTCAGATCTGCAGGGAAACCACAACTCCAGGAGATGAACAAAGTGAATCTGCAGCCCTGTATCTTTTTAACCCCCTGGGTGTGCTGTTTTACCACAGTACTTGTAACCCACTGCCATACAGTATTGTTTACTTTTTTGAAAAGTACAGGTCCGTGCATATAAAAATGGATCCCACAAAAGCAGATATCCTAATTAAGGATCTAAAATGATGTTTTAGTATGGGAGTTCCCAGAGTTCCCCTTTTTATTTATGTGGCATGACAGAGCAGTGAAAACGTTAACTTCTTCAACATGTGGGACTTTAAAAGGCTCAGATGGTGGTTTCACAGCCTTCCGTCTGGCAGTTAATGTTAAACAGATGTTAAAACAGCAGGAAAAGCCAAGAATCAAAATTTTAGGCACAAGTTCAAACTTCTACAGTTTTGAAACAAAATGAATACAAAACTGATATGAAAGGATTTAAATTTATGCAGCTGAAACATCAGTAGTTTGCATCACAGACAGACTTTCCCAAGGGAACAAAAAGCTTTAAGTTTATATTAATAACGTCCAATCCTTTTATACATACAAGGGAAAATGCACTTGGAAAAGTCATTCCTAACTTTGTTGAGCTCTCAGCCACTTAGCAATAAAAATAATCAGAGATAATGTTATGTCTGACGACCACTTCACATTTATAGAAATGTTATTAGCCACCAATATTCTCTTTCTAAAGTAAGCTCACTTTTAAATGGTGACACTGGTACAACTCTTCGGAGAGCTCCATGCAAACGTGGCAATCTTTTTTAGGCATGTGGACAGCAGATTGAACACTTTCCATACCATATCACTAACTGAAGTCTTTAAAACTAAATGACATTACTTCCAATGACAGGATGCTGTTTCTCAAGAAAAGTACTTTATAAATCAACCCAATGGTCCCCTGCAAAAGGGCACACCTCACAGCAGTGGTCAGTAAAGGCAGGAACTGTGGGGAAAGTTCATGGCCTGAATAATCATTCGCTTGCCTTCCTCCCCAATGAATCTGCAACATGCTATGTGTTGGAATGACGTGAAAGATCACAAGTATTTTCACAGTGCAAAAAACTTGTATAATTAAGGGCAGGAAAGGGGCAGCACAGTGACATAGCTGGTAGTATTGTCACCTTACAACAAGAGGTTCCCTGGTTTGATTCTTGGCTGGAGTGCCTTCTGTGTGGAGTCTGCATATCCTTCCTGTGTTTATGTCATTTTTCTCTGGGTACTCTATTTTCCACCCACATTCACAGACATGCACTGGGTGGACTGGAAACTCTAAATTGCCTTTAGATGTGAGCAGGTGTATGTGTGGTATGAAAGACCAACCATGGCAGTGCTAGCTACCCTGCTGTGTGAGCATTAGCTTTAGATGACTGTCACTGCTGAAGCACGTCTTGACCCCATGTAAAAAAAATGGGAAAAGGGGTTGTAGATGGATGGAGGGGAGAAATTACATTCAAGAACCTAGTAAATGGTGGTCAACAAGCCTGTGTCATTCCAGGAGAAAATTATTCCCTTTTGTAATAGACAGCACTGGAAGAGGTAGCTGTAAGCACAAGTAACTTGATGAGGTTGTTTTTCTGTGACCAGGAATGGTATGCTGGCAAAGGCAGAATACAATATAAATGCAGTCAATGCATATTCAGAAAAACAGTGGAAACAAGTTTACTTCTATTTAAAGCTCATGTAAAATCAATGAAAGCTACTTTTATACCTTGTGCAGGCTTTACTGTCATACCAAGGAATTCTGCATGCCAGAATGACAATTGCACGAAACTCTACAGAATGCTTCCTCCTGCAAAATTATCTTCAAATGTTTAGTCCAACTATGGATGCTTCAATGTACTTCTAAGGTCCAGGTTACAATAGGATGTAAACATGTGAACCTTAGATGCCTGATGTAGACTGCATTTAACCTGCTAATGGACTATTTTAACCACCATCAATTACTTGTTTTTCTATATACAGTTATTTATTCACTCATTAGTTCAGAATTAGAATTCTGATTCACAAACCTGTAGGAGTAGCTTCAGTCAGAAAGGAAGCTGAAGAAGTGAACAGAAGATGTCAGCAATCAGATGACCAGGGTAGAGTACAGGCTGGATAAAACACATCTGTTGTGAAGACAGGGTACTGCTGTAAATATGAGGGGTCAGTAGCACTGTAGGACAAACAGTGAAGAACAACCCCAGGTACTGCAAGTAGATGCATAGTACCAGCATAGTGAAGCACTCCACCCCACCCTAATAGATAAGCCCTCCAACCTACCCCACCCAGCATCACCTTAGTCATGTGTGCAAACCCTAATGGTTTACATATCAGCACTAAATTAGAAGGGTAGGGCATTTGTAGTAGACGAAGAGCTATGATTAACCTACTCCTGCCCTTAACACTTACCTTAGAAAAACCCTTTCCATAACACTAACTTTACTCAGACATGTAAGGTCTGAATGTTACAGCAGGTTTACGGTTTAGAGACAACAAAAGGAAATTATTTTCCTTTTGCAATATTCTGTATGTCTGGTATTTTGACTGTTCAGTAAAATGAATGTTTGAAATGCTTTTGCTGATCCTCTGTTATTCGACATTCATACTATAATCATATATTTGGGTGTTTAATAATAAGTAGGATATTTTTTGTATACAAAATTATTTTTCTCCATAAAGAATATTACAGCAATCTTGCTAGAGAAAGACACACACAAATAGTGCAGCCCAGGCCCATGGCAAATGCAAATAAATATGCAGACTTAAATGGAGCCTTTTGCTGGAATCAGAAAGTACAGTTGTGTACACTTACCATAAATGTAGATGTTCACTGTTGCAGTCATCACATTTGGGTGATCTCTGCCAGGGTAGCCCTCAGTTGTCCCGAATACCAGAGGCTTAGTATTTCTCCATCAGTTGCTGTCGCTCCAGGACTGACGTCAGGTCGTCAGTGGTATAAAAACAGGCAGCCAATGCCATTACATCAGTTTTTTGTGCCCTAACTGTCAGGGGCCCCCAATAAGAAGCTAGGTTATGGTGGAAGGACACCACCAGTAGAAAGTAAATACCAAAAATTCCTTGTAAGGAGTGAGGAAGAGGGAGAGTGAGAGACAAGGGGGAATGGAGGGTGGGAAACCAGGACTGCAACAGTGAATACACTCGAACATCTACATTTATGGTAAGTGTACACAACTGTACTAAGTTATTCATGTTTCACTGTTGCAGTCATCACATTTGGGTTGATTCCCAAAGCTGAGGAAAAGGGTGAAAGCAGTTAGTGAAACTAGGGGCTGGCTAGGATGTCCTGCAAGACTGTAGTGGCAAAGCCTGCCCTGGATTTGGAGAAGATAGGCAGGTGGTAATGCTTGGTGAAGGAATGAACAGAAGTCCATGTTGCAGCCTCCAGGATGTCCCTGGTAGGGACCCCTCTGAGGAAAGCTACAAAGGTGGAGGTTGCTATGGTGGAATGTGCCATGACCCCCTTGGGGGGAGGTTTTCCATTCTGTTTGTAGCAGAAATGGATGCAATGTACTATCCATTTGGAAAATGTTTGTTTGGATATGGCCTTGCCATCTGTTCCTGCAGCAAAGGTGACTAGCAATTGATCAGTTTTTCTAAAAGATTCAGTCCTGTCTAGGTAGAATCTGAGCTGTCTGTGCACATCTAGAGAGTGCAGAATCCTTTCCCCCTTGTTTTGTGGGTTAGGGAAAAAGGTGGGCAAATGAATGGATTGGTTGAGAGCCACACTGGACACCACTTTTGGCATGAAGGATGGGTTAGTCCTGAGGGAGGCCCTGTCAGCATGGAAAATGATGAATGGCTCTACAGCCATAAGTGCTTGTAGCTCTGAGACTCTTCTAGCTGACGTGATGGCCAAAAGCAAGGTTGTCTTCCAAAAGAGAAATTTTAACTCTGCTGGAGCTGCAGGTTCAAAGGGGGGCAGGGTGGCAGGGTGAGCTTTTCCAACACAAAGTTTAGGTCCCAAGCTGGGGTAGGAGCTCTTCTGGGTGGCCTCAAGTTGTTAGCCCCTCTTAGGAACTGTTTGATGAGAGGGTGCGAGAAAAGAGGTGGCTCTGTGCTGAAATGAGCAGAGATGGCAGAGGCATGAATTTTAATAAAAAAAAAAAAGGATAGATCCTTGTATAGTAGGTTTGCCAGGTAATCCAGGATGAGAGGTAGCGTGGGCTGTGCCATTCTGACTCCCTTAGCCCGGATCCACATGCGAAACCTTTTCCACTTGTCAGCACAAGACTTTCTAGTGTTGTGGCATCTGGCCTCATGTATAACATCTAGAACTTATTTGTTTAGACTGGCAGCTTGAAGAGAGGTCAGGGAATAAGTCAGGCTGCCAGATTGAGGGTCTGCAATTGGGGATGCATGAATTCTCCATTCCTCTGTGTCAGGAGAGTTGGGATCTGAGGTAGGTGCCATTGTGGCAGGGGTGACAGGCTGTGCAGCAGTGGGTACCAGTGCTCCCATGGCCAGTCTGTGGCAGTCAGGATTGTCCTCGGTTTTTCCTCCCTTATTTTGAGCTGTACCCTTGAAATGAATGGTAGAGGGGGAAATTCATAGACCGAAAGGTTTACCCACTGGAAGGACAGAGCATCCACTTTCCAGGCCTTGCTGTGAGGTTCCCTGGTGCAGAATTTGCTGAGCTGATGATTGGTGTGGGAGGCAAAGAGGTCTATCTTCGGGGTGCCCCACTTCTGGGTTACAAGGGTGAAGGTTCTTTGGTCTATCTGCCAATTGTGCGGGTCTAGCTGGTTTCTGCTTAGGTTGTCTGCCAGAGAGTTTAGAGAGCCTGGCAGGAATTGTGCTGACAGGTGTAGTTGCATGGCTGCTGCCGTGTGCCAAAGGGTCATGCCAAGCCTGCACAGAGGATAAGAGCGAGTCCCTCCCTGCTTGTTGATATACCACATCATTGTGGTGTTGTCTGTTTTGATCAGCAGAGGCCCCAGAGAGAGTAGGGATCTGAAAGCTGTCAGGGTATGCTGACCAGCTAGCATCTCATTTTGGTTGATGTGCAGATGTATTTGATTTGGGCTCCATTGGCCCTGAATGCACCTGCTGTCCAGGTGTGCACCCCAGACATAGTCTGATGCATCTATGGTAAGGGCCTGGGCGGCGTGGGGTAGTGAGAAGGGAAATCCCTTGTTGTGGCAGCATGCTGCTGCCCACCAAAGAAAATTTTCCATAGACAATGTATCATTGGTATGAGAGTTTCCAGGTCTTGAGAGTGCTGAAACCAAAGCCTTTTTAGGTACCATTGTAGTTTCCTCATATGCAGTCTGGCATATGGAATGAGTAGAATGCAAGAAGCCATGAACCCTAGAGCTTGGAGGATTTTCCTTGCAGATAACTGGATCCTTGGTGGCTAGTTGAGAGAAGTAGGTTGTCAGGTAGGTTTGTTTTTCTGGTGTAAGGAATGCCATCTAGGATGCTATGTCCAGACTTGCTCCCAAGGAATACAATTTTTTGTGTGTGTACTACTTTTGATTTCTTTTCATTGATAGTGTACCCCAGGGAGGTCAGTAGGTCCTTTACAAAGGTCAGGTGCCTTAGCAGCTTTTCCTGACTATCTACCTGAATCAGGCAGTTGTCTATAAGTATGAGTAAATTTGAATATTTCTTTGCCTGCAAAAAACAATGGTGGGAGCCAGACATTTTGTGAAAATTCTGGGAGCAGTAGATAAGCCAAAGGGAAGCACACAGAACTGAAAGTGCAGTGATCCTGTTCTGAAACATAGGTATTTCCTGTATGATTCCCTGATTTGGGACATGTAGGTAGGCTCTTTTAGGTCAAGGGTGGCTTACCAAGCATCCTTGGAAAGCATAGGAAGAAGCTGCTGGAGGGTGAGCATTTTGAATTTTGGTATCACCAGAAAGGTATTTAGAATGGATAGGTCGAGGATGGGGTGCCATGTGCCATCTTTTATGGGTACCAGGAAGAGTCTGGAGTAGAAACCTTGGCCTGTCTGTTCTGCAGGAACATGCTCTATTGCCCTCATAGAGAGGAGGGAAAGGGCTTGCTTTTTGGCCTCTGCCCACTGGTTTGGGGGAATATTTGGGAACCCTTTTGGGGTTGGCAGAGTGTGAAAATGAAAGCCCACTGTTCAGCAGCTCAGCTAGATACTGTAATACCTGAGGCAAGTTCAGTTTTCTAGGGTCCTGGCCTTTTTTCTCATTCCAAGAACAAAACCGCTTCCATTTTGCGGAGTAAGCTTTTCTAGTAGATGGCCTTCTGGCCTCCAAAATGACATCCTGCACCTCCTTGGAGAGTAGGGTCTGTTGTGGTGTTAAGGGATTTTCCATGCAGCGAGATTGAGTGTTTTCAGCTGACTGTGGAGAGTTTTGTAGCTGTGCTGAGTCAGCAGAAGAGGCATTAGAGGCAGGGACCAGGGAGGAGTATGTGTTAGGCTCCTCAGCAGTGGATACCAGTGTTGCCGTGGTCAATCTGGAGCAATCAGTATCATCTTCGGTCTGTCTGCTCTTGCTTTCAAAAATACCTTGGGCAGAAGAGGCAGAGGTGGGAATGCGTAAACTGTCCATGCTGTCCAACTGAATGAAAGTCGTCCACTCCAGGCCTTTGGATGAAAGGTCCTTGAACAAAACGTTTCCAATTGATGATTCCTGTGGGAGGCAAAAGATCTATGTCTGGCCTCCCCACACTTCAGGTTATTTCTGTAAACACCTGAGGATGTAACTTCCATTCGTGTGGATCTGTCATATTTCTGCTTAAATTGTCTGCCAGCGTGTTTTCCAATCCTGGCAGGTACTGGGCTTGAAGTTCGATTTGCCATTCCAGAGCCAAGTTCCAAAGAGTCATGGCTAGTCTGCACAAGGGGTATGAATGTGTTCCTCCTTGTTTGTTTATGTACCACATTACTGTGGTGTTGTCTGTTCTTATCAGTAATTGCCCTGGATGCAGGAAGTCATTGAAAGCTGTAATTGCATTTATTACTGCTAGCATTTCTTTTTGATTGATGTGAAGGTGGTTTTCTTTTGGGACCATATGCCCTGGATGCACCTGTCCGTCATGTGCCCCTCAGTAATCTGAGGCGTCTGTTGTGATAACTTGCTTTGCTTGAGGCTTGCAGAATGAGAGGCCTGTGTTTGCTTGACATGCTTGGGCCCACCATAGAAATTCCTTTTGCAAACATGGCATTATTGGTATTATTGTTTCCAAACTGTGACTGTGTTGAGACCATAGGTTTTTTAAGTACCACTGAAGTTTCCTCATATGCAGCTTTGCACATGGGATTAAAAGAATGCAAGATGCCATGAATCCCAGAGCCTGCAGGATTTTCCTTGCAGTAAGCCTGGTACTTTTTGCTAGTATTTTGAAGTAATGAGATAGTTGCCCCTGTTTTTCTGGCGTAAGATAGGCCATTTGGGTGTTTGTGTCCAAATTGGCACCCAGGAAAGTTATTTTCTGAGATGGTGTTAGCCTTGATTTCTCTTTGTTGATTGTGTATCCCAGAGAATGCAATAACCGTGTCACATATGCCAGATGTTCCAGAAGTATGTGTTTGCTGTCCGCTTGGATCAGGCAGTCGTCCAAATAAGGGTAAATTTGTATCCCTTGAAGTCTGCAGTAGGCAATCACTGATGCCAGGCACTTTGTGAATACTCTGGGTGCAGTAGATAAGCCAAAGGGCAATGCAGAGAATTGATAGTGGATTGAACCTGCAAGAAATCTGAGGTATCTTCTGCAGCTTTGTCTGATTGGGACATGCAGGTATGCCTCCTTGAGGTCCAATGTTACCAGCCAAAACTCCTTGCCCAGCATGGGAAGAAGTTGCTTTAATGTGAGCATCTTGAATTTCGAATGCAGTAGAAATGTGTTTAGGATGGATAAGTCCAAAATGGGTCTCGAAGTCGGTTCCTTTCCTTGGTACCAGAAAAAGTCTTGAATAAAACCTTGACCTTGTTCGTGAGTAGGTACCTCTTGAATAGCTCTCATGCTTATGAGCTTTGAAATTTGTAGTTGTGCCTCTGCCCTTTGATTCTGTGGCAGGTTTGGCATGCCTCTCATGTTTGGAAGAGTGTGAAAATGAAATTTGTAGCCTCTGTTTATAATGTCCAGGATCCATTTGTCTGTTGTGACAATATGCCAATTGGCTGCAAATAATGCTAGCTTTCCTCCCAAAGGTGCTGCCAGCTGAGGCGTGCTTGGCATGAAAATGAGGGAGTCATTGGGTTTGCTTCCTGTATTGTTGTGCACTGTCCTCGCCACCTCTTGGTGCTGGAGTTTGCCATTGTCGTCCTCTATATGATCCTTGTGATTGCCCTCTGCCCCTTGTATGGTCTGTATCTACCTCTTTGGGGCTTGTCAGTGGCTGGAAAGGACCAGTTTTTTGAAGGCCAATTTCTGCTAAAACGTAGTGGTTGGACCTGTAAAAAGGCTTTGACAGTTTGCATAGATTTGGCTTTTTCTTCCATTTTCCATAGTATCTCCTCAGCATTAGTTCCAAACAGCACATCCCTTTGTAAAGGAGCATCTAGAAGTTTAGCTTTGACATGATCAGGCAAGTTTTGTTCTCTAAGCCAGGCATGTCTGCGAATGACTGATCCTGTAGCAGCCGCTCTACTTGAAGCCTCTAGTGCATCATAACCACATTGTAAAGTGTGTTTACCCACTTGTTCTGCACTATGCATCATATCCTGTAACTCCTTTAAATCTGGTTGTTCAGGTTGAGACATTTTATTCCTTAATTGTGATAACAGGAACTGTTGATATTTAAGCATATGAAACTGACAATTTAAGGCCCTCATGGCTAGGGTGGCCGAGGTATATACCTTTTTACCCCACCTTTCTAAAGACCTTGACTCCTTTTCTGCTGGAAGAGGATTCTTGGCAGTGGAGGCCTTCAATCCCTTGGGGCCTTGTGAAATGGTTTCAGGGTCAGCATTATGACTTTTGAAGAGAAATTGGTGAGAGTTGGGTACTCTGTAATACCTATCAGGTTTGACTGGTGCAGGAGGCAGAGTATCCGGGTTAAGGCAAGCCTCCGAATAAACATCATCAAGTATGTCCAAAACAGGGGGTATCGCCAGAGGTCTGTGTTGAGGTAACAAAAGAAATTCCCTAAGCCTTTTCTTAGAATCTGAAAAGTCTTGGCCTTCCCAATGGAAGTGTTCCCTCAAGGTGTGCAAGGTTTCCCCAAAGGAAAAATCCTCAGGAGGAGATACAGAAGGGATGGACTGTTCTGCATCCGAATCCTCAAAAGGGGAGCAAGAGTGTTCCTCTGCATCAGAATGTTCTGATAAAATGGATCCCTGATCAGAAGAGGGAGAATTTTCCTCCACTCTGGGTCTCTTGTCTGGAGGGGGTTGAGAACCTCTGATAAGAGTAATTAAATCCTCAGCCATTTTAAGCATCTGTTTTTAGGCATGGGACCTGGAGATGGGCCCTGTGCAACAGGCCTTTGGGGTGCCTGGCTGCTTTGGATTTAGTAAAGGCCTTAATGGAAAAGAAGATGAGGGTCTGAAGGCGCCATGGGTGGAAGTGGACCTGTCCACATTAGTAGGCTCAACATTAGCAAAGGCTTCGTGGTTGTAGTCTGGGAAAGGGCCGAGGTCCCAGCGGTCTCGGTACAGAGGACACCGCCAAAGGAGTGTCGTCAGTAGTCAGGGACTGCAAAGGCGTCTCGCTGAGAACGGACCACGTGTAGCCTGTTTTGGCGTGGTGTCGGCAGGGACCGCGGGCCTCGCGTGTCGGTCCTTTTCCTTGCGTTTTGGACAAAGCGGTAGTCGGAGGTCTGGCGACATTTTATAATCAAAAGCTTTACCAAAATAGTGTTGGGCGAACTCCGCCCGACGCTTAATAGTGCGTTTATTGAAGGTAAGCGCAAAAGCGACAGCCGAGGCGTCGTGGTCTGGGCCTAAACAAGGTATGCAGAGGGAATGGAAATCCTTATGTGGTATTTGCTTCCCACAAGAAATACAATTATTAACTTTTTCTGACATCGGTCTGAGGCAAGAAAAGTTTCCCCAGTGGCGTACTTAGCTTTAATGATGACTTCGGTTTCCAAAATTTTCATAATTCAGGAGCTGGCCGACCGGCACTTGCGAACTGCTTCTGCTTCAGGCACAGCGGCAAAAAGACTGAAGAACATGGCGTCGGCTGTGTCTTATATACTCTGGCCTCACTGACGTCAGAAGAGAAAGCGACGACAACCGACGCCGGACCAAGACTTTGGAATTCGGCCAACCGAGGGACCGCCTGACGGCAGAAAACCCATCTGTGATTACTGCAGCTGTATGCACGATGAACATCCAGGACTGCAACAGTGAATACACTCAAACATCTACATTTACGGTAAGTTTACACAACTGTACTGTTATTCATGTTTTACTATTGCAGTCATTACATTTGGGTTGATTCCCAAAGCTGAGGAAAAGGGTGAAAGCAGTCAATGAAACTAGGGGCTGGCTAGGATGCCCTGCAAGACTGTAGTGGCAAAGCCTGCCCTGGATTTGGAGAAGAGAGGCAGGTGGTAATGCTTGGTGAAGGTATGAACAGAAGTCCATGTTGCAGCCTCCAGGATGTCCCTGGTAGGGACCCCTCTGAGGAAAGCTGCAAAGGTGGAGGTTGCTATGGTGGAATGTGCCCTAACCCCCTTGGGGGGAGGTTTTCCGTTCTGTTTGTAGCAGAAATGGATGCAATGTACTACCCATTTGGAAAATGTTTGTTTGGATATGGCCTTGCCATCTGTTCCTGCAGCAAAGCTGACTAGCAATTGATCAGTTTTTCTAAAAGATTTAGTCCTGTCTAGGTAGAACCTGAGCTGTCTGTGCACATCTAGAGAGTGCAGAATCCTTTCCCCCTTGTTTTGTGGGTTAGGGAAAAAGGTGGGCAAATGAATGGATTGGTTGAGAGCCACACTGGACACCACTTTTGGCATGAAGGATGGGTTAGTCCTGAGGGAGACCCTGTCAGCATGGAAAATGATGAATGTTTCTACAGCCATAAGTGCTTGTAGCTCTGAGACTCTTCTAGCTGACGTGATGGCCAAAAGCAAGGCTGTCTTCCAAAAGAGAAATTTTAACTCTGCTGAAGCTGCAGGTTCAAAGGGGGTCAGGGTGGCAGGGTGAGCTTTTCCAACACAAAGTTTAGGTCCCAAGCTGGGGTAGGATCTCTTCTGGGTGGCCTCAAGTTGTTAGCCCCTCTTAGGAACTGTCTGATGAGAGGGTGTGAGAAAAGAGGTGGCTCTGTGCTGAAATGAGCAGAGATGGCAGAGGCATGAATTTTAATAGAAAAGAAGGATAGATCCTTGTATAGTAGGTTTGCCAGGTAATCCAGGATGAGAGGTAGCGTGGGCTGTGCCGTTCCGGCTCCCTTAGCCTGGATCCACATGCAAAACCTTTTCCACTTGTCAACACAAGACTTTCTAGTGTTGCGGCATCTGGCCTCACATATAACATCTAGAACTTATTTGCTTAGACTGGCAGCTTGAAGAGAGGTCAGGGAACAAGTCAGGCTGCCAGATTGAGGGTCTGCAATTGGGGATGCATGAATTCTCCATTCCTCTGTGTCAGGAGAGTTGGGATCTGAGGTAGGTGCCATTGTGGCAGGGGTGACAGGCTGCACAGCAGTGGGTACCAGTGCTGCCATGGCCAGTCTGTGGCAATCAGGATTGTCCTCGGTTTTTCCTCCCTTATTTTGAGCTGTACCCTTGAAATGAATGGTAGAGGGGGAAATTCATAGACCGAAAGGTTTACCCACTGGAAGGACAGAGCATCCACTTTCCAGGCCTTGCTGTGAGGTTCCCTGGTGCAGAATTTGCTGAGCTGATGATTGGAGTGGGAGGCAAAGAGGTCTACCTTCGTGGTGCCCCACTTCTGGGTTACAAGGGTGAAGGTTCTTTGGTCTACCTGCCAATTGTGCGGGTCTAGCTGGTTTCTGCTTAGGTTGTCTGCCAGAGAGTTTAGAGAGCCTGGCAGGAATTGTGCTGACAGGTGTAGTTGCATGGCTGCGGCCGTGTGCCTAAGGGTCATGCCAAGCCTGCACAGAGGATAAGAGCGAGTCCCTCCCTGCTTGTTGATATACCACATCATTGTGGTGTTGTCTGTTTTGATCAGCAGAGGCCCCAGAGAGAGTAGGGATCTGAAAGCTGTCAGGGTATGCTGACCAGCTAGCATCTCATTTTGGCTGATGTGCAGATGTATTTGATTTGGGCTCCATTGGCCCTGAATGCACCTGCCGTCCAGGTGTGCACCCCAGGCATAGTCTGATGCATCTGTGGTAAGGACCTGGGCAGCGTGGGGTAGTGAGAAGGGAAAATCCCTTGTTGTGGCAGCATGCTGCTGCCCACCAAAGAAAATCTTTCCATATACAATGTATCATTGGTATGAGAGTTTCCAGGTCTTGAGAGTGCTGACACCAAAGGCTTTTTAGGTACCATTGTAGTTTCCTCATATGCAGTCTGGCATATGGAATGAGTAGAATGCAAGAAGCCATGAACCCTAGAGCTTGGAGGATTTTCCTTGCAGATAACTGGGTCCTTGGTGGCTAGTTGAGAGAAGTAGGTTGTCAGGTAGGTTTGTTTTTCTGGTGTAAGGAATGCCATCTAGGATGCTATGTCCAGACTTGCTCCCAAGGAATACAATTTTTTTGTGTGTACTAGTTTTGGTTTCTTTTCATTGATAGTGTACCCCAGGGAGGTCAGTAGGTCCTTTACAAAGGTCAGGTGCCTTAGCAGCTTTTCCTGACTATCTACCTGAATCAGGCAGTCGACTAAGTATGAGTAAATTTGAATATTTCTTTGCCTGCAAAAAGCAATGGTGGGAGCCAGACATTTTGTGAAAACTCTGGGAGCAGTGGATAAGCCAAAGGGAAGCACACAGAACTGAAAGTGCAGTGATCCTGTTCTGAAACATAGGTATTTCCTGCATGATTCCCTGATTGGGACATGTAGGTAGGCTCTTTTAGGTCAAGGGTGGCTAACTAAGCATCCTTGGAAAGGATAGGAAGAAGCTGCTGGAGTGTGAGCATTTTGAATTTTGGTATCACCAGAAAGGTATTTAGAATGGATAGGTCGAGGATGGGGTGCCATGTGCCGTCTTTTCTGGGTACCAGGAAGAGTCTGGAGTAGAAACCTTGGCCTGTCTGTTCTGCAGGAACATGCTCTATTGCCCTCATAGAGAGGAGGGAAAGGGCTTGCTTTTTGGCCTCTGCCCACTGGTTTGGGGGGATATTTGGGAACCCTTTTGGGGTTGGCAGAGTGTGAAAATAAAATTTGTATCCCTGGGACACTATGTTGAGGACCCAGTGGTCGTTGGTAATGGTGGCCCAGTTGCTTGCATAGAAGGAGAGTTTTTCTCCTAGGGGCAAGTGCAGGTGGGCAGAGGGAGGAGGTGGAAGTGTAAAGTCATTATGAGCTCTTACCATAAGGGGGTGGCTTTGCAATCCCTGGTTTTGAAGAGGAGGAACTCCACTGCTTAGATCTCTGCATTCCCTGCGGCTGTTGTCTGGGGGGCCTGCTTCCCCTGGGTCTGGGCTGAGCTGAACTGGGGGGGGGGGGGGCAGGAAAGGACCAGTGCTTGGAAGGGCAATGCCTACTGAACCTTGGTGGCTAGACCTGTAAGAAGTCTAACTGTGCATAGATTTAGCTTTTTCTTCCATCTTTTTTAGGACCTCTTCTGCCTTGGTGCCAAATAAGTTGACTTTGTGCAAGGGTGCATCCAATAATTTGGAATTGACATGGTCTGGCAAGGTCTGTTCTTTAAGTCAAGCATGTCTTCTAAGTACAGAACTAGTAACTGCTGCCCTGCAAGATGCTCCTAGGACATCAAAACAACATTGTAAAGTGTGCTTAGTTACTTGACTTGCAGAATGCATTAACTCTTGTAACTCTTTATTTTCTGCACAAGCAGGGAAAGAAGATATTTTTGTTTGAGGATTTCCATGGTATGTTGCTGATATTTCAGGATATGGAACTGACAATTTAATGCTCTAATAGCAAGAGTAGCAGAGGTGTATACTTTTTTACTATGTCTGTCTAATGCTCGGGAATCCCTATCTGAGGGTGTGGGATTCTTAGCTGAAGTTGCTTTGATTCCTTTAGGTTCTTGAGAGATGACCTCAGGGTCAGCAGTAGGATTTTTGAAAAGAAAGTTGTGAGAATCAGGGACTCTATAGTACTTGTCAGTGAGGGAGGGTGTCAGGAGTCAAGCTGGACTCCAGGAAAACATCCTCCACAACATCAAGGACTGGGGGAATGGCCAGAGGTCTGTGCTGTGGAAGAGCTAAGAATTTCCTGAGTCTCTTTTTTGACTGAGGATAGTCCTGACATTCCCACTGGAGAGGCTGAAGGGATGGATTCTTCTGCATCTGAATCCTCATAAGCAGAGAGGAGTTCCATACCTTCAAATTTAGATCCATCAGAGTCATCGGACTCCTGTGCAGATAAAACTACTGGGGACAAGTCTCTTTTTCTTTTGGAAGGGGTAGTCTGACTTCCCCTGATAAGCATTATAAGGTCTCAGGGACCTGAGCTTGGGTCGTCAGTCTTTTGGGTGTGGTTTGTACCCTGGGCCTTAGAAACATGGTAGTTTTCGAAAGAACTGTAGAGGCAAAAGAAGTCACGAGTCTGTGTTGAGTATCGGTAGTGTGAAGTAATTCCTCGGAAGCCGGTGCCTGCTCAGCGGCTCTGGACCCATCCAAGGTAGAGACATCTGCAGGATCCTTAGTCAAAGAAGAGTCTCACGGCATACTGGACTCTGAAAGGGTCTCAGTAGCGGCCTACAAATCCACAGAAGCAGGCATCAGGGGCTGCAAAAGCGCCTCACTGAGGACCAGAGAACTGATGACTAGCTTAATGGAAGCATTGTCGGCGGTTTTGGACCTGTCCGGTCTGTCTCTGTCTTTATCCTTAATGTTTTTTTAAAAGATCGGTTGTCGGATGGTTTACCGAAGCCATATCGGAAGTCGAGGACTGAGAGCAAAAATATCTAGCTACAATAAGGGCCCAACGACGTATAGTTCTGGTGTTGAACAAAGCACAAACGCAACAGTGGGGGATGTCATGGTCTGGGCCTAAACAAGTGATGCAGTAGGAATGAATGTCTCGGTGTGGTATTTGCTTTCCACAGGCGAAACAATTATTAACTTTTTCTGAAATCGGTTAGAGCAAGAAAAAAATATCCCTAATGGGGTACTTAGCTTTACAAGACTTCAACTTCAATTCAGAAACGAAAAACTTAGGTAGCAGCCGACCGGCACTCATGAGAACTGCTTTTGCTTCAGTTTCCTCGGCAAGAAAGACTGATGTAATGATGTCGGCTGCCTGTTTTTATACCACTGATGTCCTGATGTCAGCCCTGGAGTGACAGCAACTGATGCAGAAATATTAAGCCTCTGGTATTTGGGCCAACTAAGGGCTACCCTAGCAGGGATAACCCAAATATGATGACTGCAACAGTGAAACACGAAGAATATCAGCACAATAGAGTGATACAAAGACAAACTCTACTGTGCTATTTGGGGAACAAAGTTATAAAAATGTATACTGCCTTTTGATGTTGTATACCCATTGATGTCTATAGCAGAACCAGGGCTCTTAGCACCACAGCACAGGTGCTGAGAAGCGGTACGTGCATGTGTGTGTGTCTGTGTGTCTGTGTCTGTGTCTGTGTGTGTGTGTATATGTGTGTGTGTGTGTGTGTGTGTGTGTGTATGTGTATGCAGTGTGTGGTGTAGAGTGTAAACTATTAGCAGGGAATACCTTAGTGTGAATAATTTAGAGTTAAGTTGAGATGCATGCTAACTCCGCTCTCTCTCAGTCTCTCTCATCTCTTTTTTTTTTTTTATTTAATACCGCTACTAGACCTCACACTCACCTACCTTAAAAGCCAAAATAGCAATAATAAATCTGAATACTCCAATGAATAATTAATCTCACATGCATATGTACACATACACCCTAATTTACCTGATGTATGCATGTGTGTGTGTGTGTATACAATTCATAAAAATACTAACAAAGTCACCACAGCCATGTTAAAACTAAAGAGAAAGAGAATTTCTGCTTTGTGTAAAACTAAAAACGACTTTAATAAAAGACGTCCAATAAAAATATGTATGGATAACTGCTTTCGGGTTAAAACAAACTTTTCTTCACATCCACTTGATGACAAACACAAATCCTATTTAAACAGTTCTTTAAAACCTCATCCTCCTATCAGAATATTTCATTTTCAGTGCCAAAATATATTAAATAACTATTCAGTGAAAATTCAAAGATAATAACCAATCATCACTCATATAAAGGAAGCAAAGCCTAAGTTGACATAACAGTATAACAAATATATTCCACATTATCGAATCCCATTGGACATTATAAATATCTTGTTAGTCTTAATATTGCCACTGGAGACCAATGGAATCATTCTTCCTATCCACAAATCATCTTAGTCTTACTTCAGACTCAACCAATCCAAAGTCCCAATCACCTTGGCCAATAACCGGTTGTTCTTCCTGCATTCAAACCTCCTCATTGGACCGCTCACATTCTGCAATATCCATTTCCCATTCGTTACTAATGTCCTTGCTAGTAACCAATAAAAGCTATTGTTTAAACCACAAGTCATCTCAATCTGACTTCAGACTCCAACTAGTTCAAAGTCTTAATCATCCTAGCCAACCTGCTTCCTCTTCTTACGCTTGGACTTTTTTCATTGGACTGTTTTCTTATCATTGCGTTTCCTCTCGATAAACTGGTAACTCCATATTCAGTTCTAGAATAACAGTCAATCACTGCTCATAAAAAAGACAAAGTCTAATTCAGCCAAGTGGCATAATAAATACATATATTCCATTTCACCAAATCCCATTGAGCAATATGATTATCCTATTGGTTCTTAATGTCGCCAATGGAGGCCAACAGATGCATGCTTTATAGCTATAAATCATCTTAGTTAACTATGGACTCCAGCCAGTCTGGAGTCCCATTCACTTCAGCCAATAACAGGCTGTTCTTCCTGCGCTCAAATGTCCTCATTGGATTGCTTCCATTCTACAATATGTGCATTCCATTGGTTACTAGTACCTTCACTGAGGACCATAAAATCTTTTATTTAGACTGCAAATCACCTCAGTCCGACTTCGGATTCCAGCCAATCCAAAGTCTTAAATGTGCCAGCCAAGCTTATTTCTTTTCTTACACTTAGAATTCTTCATCAAACTATTCCCTTATAATAGCACATCCTTTCTATTTATCAAAATAACTTATCCATTAAACACCATATCCGAAAGGCTTATCTCTAAAACATAATTGTTTCTTTTAATCAATACTGTAGTAATAACTGACAAAACTAGTGACTCTGAATCCATTTATTTGAGCTATTAGTCATCATATTGGGACTTCATTCTTCATCCAGCCAGCCAACAGCTCTCAGTATTGCCATTGGGACAATCATGAATCAACCACGTCTATTTTTAAAATTTACAATTAATCTAAGGTCTTAGTTATTTCAGCCAACAAGTTATTTCTCTTATACTTGAGTCTCCTCATTTGACCATTTCCCTTCAATGACAAATACTATCCATTGGTTACTAATAACATCTAAGACAAATCAGTAGTTTCATCCATTGAGTACTTGAAAAAAAGGGCCATAGAGTCTCAGAATTAATATCTTAACATCATATTAGATTATACTAATTTGGCTGAGAAACTGGTAACTTTAGAATCCATTCACATTAAGGCTTCGATCTTTATTAAACCAGTCATCTGTTTGGGATAACCATATAGTGACTTCTAATGCATTATATAACTCTTTATTACCATGTTACATATACCATACATACCTAAAGGTTAAAGCAATTATACATGCCTCTTCAGTCTCCATCCTTTGAGAGCTGGTTTTAGAGGAAAGTGCATATTAAGTCCGGGGGGTCTATGAGCATGTAAATTCCCAATCCAGGACATTTCCACTAATCAACTTCTTCTTTCAGCTCATGACTGGTAGTGAAGTTTTTATGGTGTCGAGTTACCAGCCCGGTGCCCAACCTTCCACAGAAGGCACACATACACGCACGCACTCACGCCTAGGGCCAATTTAGAGTGTCCAATCCACCTACAGTATGTCTTTGGGATGTGGAAGGAAACTGTAGCATCTGGAGGAAACCCACGTGACCAGAGGAAGGACATGCAGACTCCGCATAAAAGGCAACCCAGCCGAAGATCGAACCGGAGAGCCTCTTGCTGAGAGGCGGCAAAGCCAACCACTGCACCACTGTGGCCGCCTTTCCACTAAATTAACATTATTACTAATATCTCCACCTCTTGCGCTTGGTTTTAATATCTGTAGTACCATAAAATGGAACTTATGTCCTGCATTTTTATTTATATGCTACATAAGGGGATTCTTAAGGTCACATAGTCTGATACTGCTGATATGTTTTGAGATTCTCTCTTTTAAATGTCTTATAGTTTTCAACACATAGAAGCTTGTACATGAGTCACAGGTGGCTAGACAAACTAGATTATATATATACATATATATATATATATATATATATATATATATATATATATATATATATATACATATATATATATATATATATATATACATATATACATATATATATATATATATATATATATATACACACATATATATATATATATATATATATAGATATATACATATATATATATATATATATATATATATATATATATATACATATATATATATATATATATATATATATATATATATATATATATATATATATATATGTGTGTGTGTGTGTGTGTGTGTTTAGATATCTATATACCTATATGGGTTTAGGATACTGTATCAAATACACAGTGTCCCGTCACTGTGCAGACCAACGTCCAAACATTGAATGCACCAGTATCGACCTGTCCTGTGTATGGTCCAGGGAATACCCTAGAGCAGAGTAAACCAATGGCAAGTGTTTTGCAGGGGGCAAGCCTCCCTGCACCTCCCACATCCACTGCTAATTATATATACTATCTCCGACACTGAACCATCCCCAGGAAAGGAAATATTCCAGTACTAGGGCATTGTCAATCTAGTACACCTAACCAGAAACAAGGAATGTGTGTCTGTGCAGCCAAATATAAAAAACATGTCTCAAAACAAGAAAAGGCTCGCATAGTGTCTGACCTCCAGGACCTCTTCTTCTTCTTCTTTCAGCTGCTCATGTTAGGGGTCACCACAGCAGATCATCAATTTCCATTTCTTCCTGTCCTCTGCATCTTGCTCGGTCACACCAACCACCTGCATGTCCTCCCTCACCACATCCATAAACCTTATCTTAGGCCTTCCTCTTTTCCTGTTACCTGGCAGCTTCATCCTTATCATCTTTTTTCCATTATACACTGCATCCCTCCTCAGCACATGCCCAAACCAACGTAATCTTGCCTCTCTGGCTTTGTCTCCAAACCTTCCAACCCTGACCCTCTAATATACTTATTCCTAATCCTGTCCACCCTCATCACACCCAGTGCAAATCTTAACATCTTTTACTCTGCCACGTCCAGCTCTGACTCCTGCCTTTTTGTCAATGCCACTGTATCCAACCCATATAACACAGCTGGTCTCACTACCCTCTTGTAGACCTTCCCTTTCACTCTTACTGGTACTCGTCTGTCACAAATCACTCCTGACACTCTTCTCCACCCACTCCATCCTGCCTGTACTCTCTTCTTCACCTCTCTCCCACACTCACCATTACTTTGAACTGTTGACGCCAAGTATTTAAACTCATCCACCTTCACCACCTCTACTCCCTGCATCCTCACCATTCCTCTATCCTCCTTCTCATTCACACACATATATTCTGTCTTAGTCCTGCTGACCTTCATTTCTCTTCTCTCTAGAGCATATTTCCACCTCTCCAGGGTCTCCTCCACCTGTTCCCTACTCTCACTACAGATCACAATGTCATCTGCAAACATCATAGTCCACGGGGACTCCTGTCTGATCTCGTCTGTCAACCTGTCCATCACCACTGCAAATAAGAAAGGGCTCAGAGCTGATCCTTGATGTAATCCCACCTACACCTTAAACGCATCCATCACTCCACCACAGACCTCACCACTGTCACACTACCCTCGTACATATCCTGTACCACTTTTACATACTTCTCTGACACTCCCGACTTCCTCATACAATACCACAACTCCTCTCTAGGCACCCTGTCATATGCTTTCTCTAAGTCCACAAAGACACAATGCAACTCCTTCTGACCTTCTCTGTACTTCTCCATCAACACTCTCAGAGCAAACATCGCATCTGTAGTGCTATTTCCTGTTATGAAACCATACTGCTGATCACTAATCATCATATCCCTTCTTAACCTAGCTTCTACTACTCTTTCTCATAACTTCATGCTGTGACTGATCAATTTAATCCCTCTGTAATTACTACAGCTCTGCACATCACCCTTATTCTTACAAATCAGTACCAAAACACTTTTTCTCCATTCCTCAGGCATTCCCTCACTTTCCAAGATTTCATTAAACAATCTAGTTAAATCCTCCACTGCCATTTCACCTAAACACCTCCATGCTTCCACAGGTAAGTCATCTGGACCAACAGCCTTTCCGTTCTTCATCCTCTTCATAGCTATCCTTACTTCCTCCTTGCTAATCCACTGCACTTCATGATTCACTATTCACACATCATTCAACCTTCTCTTCCTCTCATTCTCTTCATTCATCAGCCCCTCAAAGTACTCTTTACATCTGCTCAACACACTCAACTCGCTTGTGAGTACATTTCCCTCATTATCCTTTATCACCCTTACCTGCTGCACATCTTACCTAGCTCGGTCCCTCTGTCTAGCCAATCGGTACAGGTCCTTTTCTCCCTCCTTAGTGTCCAACATTTCATACAACTCTTCATACACCTTATCCTTAGCCTTCACCACCTCTTTGCCAGTCCACTCCACATAAATAAAGCAAGCAAGAATCTTTAATAAGAAGGTTAAGCACTTTCATCCCTTCTAATCTGTTGGGGCTTCATCAGAACTTGATGGCAGAATTTGTGTTGGGTTGATGGGTTATTTTCTTTTTAAGTTAAAGAGTTGGATTAATTTGATTATTCCTTTACAGATGGATAGATGGATAAAGAGTTTAGAATAACACTCTTGTTTTGCTTTTTGGTTGTGACAGTTGAAAATAATAAACTGCTATCTAATTCTATATTTACTGTATGGTATCAAGTCTGCTGTTCAGTCCAGGCATGGCTGTCTATGTCCCTGTTGAGCTAAAGCCCCTACATACAACATAGGTTGCAGTATTACTTGTATGAGTACTTGCTGAATTAGTTTTTATGCTTTTCAGGGATTGTGGAATAATATGCCTGTGGATATGAAGTACGGACTTTTTTATTTTCAGTACATAAATATGGACCTAACCTCTGAATACTCTGAGAATTCACTTTGCAAGCTAAAGCAACGTTTCTATAATTTACTTACAGCTGTGGGAGGCTTCTACATTTTTTGAAACTTGTGCAGATTTTGTATATATATTTCTACTTTTATAAATACCAAGGTAGTCTTTTCAGCCCTTCATTAATTTATAATACCATTTAGAGTGAAGCTCAACTGAAATGCCTCTAAGAATGATTCCAGATAATCATTTGTAGTGATTATAACCTCTCTCAACATACAGGAATGACTGTAAAAAACATTCACATAATATCCGAGATTATTATTAATTTACAAAACAGTGCATCACGGGTCACTCAGAGAAGGAATTTACAAGGCAGAGCAACAACACAGCAGGGTACACTTTCAGTAAGCAAGAACATTAAAGGGATGGAGTTAAAGTGGAAGGGAGGGGCTAGAATAAACAGCTTGCAAATGGAAGAGAGAAAGCTCAAGGTGCTTATAAGGAATATTACTTCACAAAAAAAGTTGAAGGGCCTTGGAATGCATTGCCTGAGGCAATAAAGGGGGCACCCCTCTCAACTGTCCAGATTTTCACAGAATTTCCAGATTTTTCCCTCATATGTTTGGTCTGTTCCTCATAAAATTTGTGGTTTTCTGGATTTTTGTAGCAAACCAGGGAGGATTCATTCACTATACAATGACAGGCATTTGGTTTTTAGACTTCATATCCTACAGAAAATGCATGGTAACAAAAGACCTTTTACTTCCTAAGTTTATAAGAGCAATATTTAAAATTTGTCCCCCCATTATTCTGGCTGCATCCATATTTTTTTGTGCCAAGAGGTTGAGAGCTATGAAAGGGGGTTTAAAGAGGTCTGATTTAGAGAAAGAAACAGTAAGGGACAGCTGCACAGGGACTAGTTGCAGAGTGCAAGTGGACTAAGCAAATCACCAGTTTTCCTCTACACACATCTCTGTAACTATGTGTTTAAGTTATGTATATGAGCATGCTTTGGGGAGATGAGCATCAAACAGGCCGAGGAATATGTATAACTGAGCATACTAACCCCCAAGAATTATAATCTCTAGTTTGTAAACAGGTAGCCACAGATCTTAGCCCTTTTCTGAAGCCTTGACAGGACAATTACAAAACCACTTTATCACATCTGAGACAAGCTGTAAACCTCATGCTTTATGCAGCAGCATCTTCTGGTTCTTTGCAATATCAAACACTTTAAGCAAATCAGTGCTGTACAATATCAGGTAGCACATAAACTGATAAGCAGCTAGAGAAGCAGAAAGAAGAAGCCTAAAATAAAAGAGGCTTAATATTCCCTATATACACAAGTGATAGTGATAAGTTTCTGCAGGCATGAAATAGCAGTGTTATGTAAAGAATGATTGAATAGCAAACTGAGAAACAGGCAAATATGTACTATAGCACCTAGACATTTACAACAAATGAATCATTCCCACCCCATTTTTTTCTGAGATTCTCACCTGCACCCCCATTTTACCTGATGAATATACTTCTGAAGTAAATGCAGTGGCCTGAAGCTGTTTTCACATACAGTGATAAAAACTCTGAGCTGGTATATAATGAATGCACAGGCTTTCATTTAATATTAGCCAACATAATGAATGGAAATGTGGTCTCTGCTAACTGATAGCCGTTGTGTAGCCTATCTGCCCCACTAAGATTTACCAAGCCACCTAAACAATGCTACCACTCCTCTCTCCAACCTATCCACTCTCACTCACCCTCTCCAATGAGTCAGCCTATGCCACATAGTGGATGAGGGAATTCCACAGGAGCAATAGCCTCATCTCGATCAGGAAAGATGTTTTCTCTCTGTCTATAAGTCATGGCGTCCTTCACTCCACTCCATTCCTTCTTTTAGGGCACTACAGACCCAGATCATAGCACTGTCTTCTCTACACTTCCAAACTAAACATAATGTCACTTATTCAGTTTACCCAGATACTCCAGATGTAACATTCTCCTGGCCTAATTTGAATATTCTCCATCAACAATGAGAAGCTGATGTGCCGCTCCACTGGTGTATAACCCTAAAGTCCTAACTACGACCTAGCTGACTCTGGCTTGATTAGTGGCTCAGCTGACGTGAAGAAAGAGCAGGGAGGGATGGGCATGCCTATCCCAGGGAGGAGCGACAACATGGGCTTCTCTTGTGACAATCAGACTTGGGATGTCACTGGGAGGAGGCATGTCCAAAGAGGAGACAGGACTGGGCCTGGCTTAGCTGCCACAGTTGTGGGGAGGTGAGCCACAGCATCCCCATTGCACACCCACACTTTGGATATAACTATGTCACCATGGGGGGGTGGGTAGGGCAGAATTTTAAAGATAGGCTCCAGGATAGATGCAAACATGGCTGAGCCCCAGAGATGCCCTTAGGAACCACAAAGTACAGTTTTGTACCTACCATAAATGTAGATGTTTGAGTGCTCATACAGCTGCAGTCATAACAGATGGGTTATCCTGCCGTCAGGCGGGTCCTCGGTCGGCCGAATTCCAAAGTATAGGTCTGGCGTCGGTTGTCGTTGGTTCTTCCCTGACGTCAGTGCGGCAGGGGTATAAAAGAGGCAGCCGCCATTTTTCTTCTTTTTTTTCTTGCCCTAGATGTCAGGTGCCCCCAGAAGGAAGGCAAACATAATGTTATGCAAAGATGCAATGTTGATAAATCAAAAACAGTAGTTGCAAGCAAATACACCATAAAAGAATACCCCAAAAAGGTTATATGAAAAGTGTTTGTCATAAGGCCTGTCCTAAGAGGGGATGCAGGGAGGCCTGGACTGCAGCTGTATGAGCACTCGAACATCTACATTTATGGTAGGTACAAAACTGTACTATGTTCATCGTGCATACAGCTGCAGTCATAACAGATGGGTAGAATCCCAAAGCTAAGTAAGGGTGGTAGGCACTAAGTGGAACAAGGAGGGGCTAGGATGCCCTGCAGGACTGCTGTGGCAAAGCCCGCTCTAGATTTTTGAGTAGTGGGTGGGAGGTGATAGTGCTTGGAAGTGTGCACTGACTCCAGGTGGCTGCTTCCAAAATGTCCTTGGTAGGGACCCCCCTGAGGAAGGCTGCAGAGGGTAGCTGTGGCTCTGGTGGAGTGGGATCTGATGCATGCAGGCACAGTTTTTCCATGAAATGAGTAACAAAAGCGTATGCAGTGGGCTATCCATTTTGAAATTGTCTGTTTGGAAATCGCCTTTCCTTGAGCACCTGCAGCATAGGACACAAAGAGTTTCTCAGATTTCCTGAATGGCTTTGTCCTGTCCAAATAGTAACAAAGTTGTCTGTGAATGTCCAAGAAATGTAGTAGTCTTTCCCCTTTGTTTTGTGGATTAGGATAAAAGGTAGGTAAGTGGATAGTCTGATTCAAAGCTACACTGGATACTATCTTTGGCATAAAGGTAGGGTTGGTCTAAAGGAAACTCTGTCCTGATGGAAAATGATGAATGGTTGCACAGCCATGAGGGCCTGTAGCTCCGAAACCCTGCGTGCTGAGGTGATAGCCAGAAGAAAGGCTGTTTTCCATGACAAGTACTGTAACTCTGTTGAAGAAGCTGGCTCGAAGGGAGAGAATAAAGGAGGATCTGTGTTGTATTGTGTAGAAATGGCTGAAACGTGGATCTTGATGGAGGAGAAGGAAAGTCCATTGTTTAACATCTCAGCTAGGTACTGTAAAATTTGAGGTATATTTATTACCCAAGGATTCTGTCCCTTTTCTTGATTCCAGGCACAAAATCGTTTCCATTTGGCGGAGTAGGCCTTTCTAGTAGAAGGTCTTCTGGCCTCCAAGATGACATCCTGCACCTCCTTGGAGGAGAAACTGTTGGGAAATCAAGGAATTCTCCATGCAGCTAGATTTAGAGTTTTGAGATGGCTGTGAAGAGTTTTGTAGTTGTGCTGGGACAATAGAAGAGGGACTAGAGGCAGGATCCATGGTGGGGAATGTGTCAGGCTCCTCAGGAGCAGATACCAGTGTTGTCCTGGCCAGTCCGGAGCAATGAGAATCATTTTCGGCCTCTCTGCTCTGGCTTTTAATAGAACTTTGGGCAGCAGAGGAAGAGGCGGGAAGGCATAGACTGTCAATGTTGCCCAGTTGAAGGAAAAGGTCCACTTTCCAGGCCTGTGGATGATAGGTCCTTGAACAAAATTTTTTCAACTGGCAATTTCTGTGGGTAGCAAAGAGATCTATGTCTGGCTGTCCCCATGCCTGAGTGATCTTTGTGAAAACTTGAGGATGCAACTTCCATTCGTGTGGATCTGTCATATTTCTGCTTAGGTTGACTGCCAGTGTGTTTTCCTTCCCTGGCAGGAATTGTGCCTGTAGTTGAATTTGCAATTCTAGTGCTGTGTTCCATAGGGTCATGGCTTGCCTGCACAGGGGGTATGAATGAGTTCCCCCCTGTTTGTTTATGTACCACATCACTGTGGTGTTGTCTGTCCTTATCAATAGCTGGCCTGGATGCAGTAGGTCTTTGAAGGTCATAATAGCATTTTGCACTGCTAGCATTTCCTTTTGGTTGATGTGTAGGTGCTTCTCTTTTTGGGACCATTTTCCCTGAATGCACTGATCTGTCATGTGTGCTCCCAGGCATAGTCTGAGGCGTCTGTTGTGATGATTTGAGTTGCTTGAGGTACACAGAAAGGAAGACCTGTGTCTTTCTTTCAAGCTTGAGCCCCACACACATCCTTTCTTTGAAGAGGAATGGAATGAGTAATATAATTGGCTGCTGCTGTGGTATTGTTGAGACCATTTTTTTTATACCATTGAAGTTTTTCCCATATGCTTTGCTTGCATGGGGGATTAGTAGGATGATGCCCCATGAATCCCAGAGCAGCTGCAGGACTTGCCTTGCAGTTAGCCTAGCTGCCATTTTTTTTTTGTGTATTGAGATTGTTTGCCTTGCTTGTCTGCGTAAAGGTAAGCCATCTGGCGGGTGTATCCAAGATGACACCCAGGAAAATTATTTGTTGAGAGGGTATTAGTTTTGATTTCTTTTTGTTGACTGTGTATCCCAGGAAGTTCAACAGTTTTATTACAAACGCCAGGTGCTGCAGTAGTATGTCCTTGCTGTCCGCTTGGATCAGGCCGTCGTCCAGATATGGGTAGATTTGTATCCCTTGTAGTCTGCAGAAGGGCGATTACTGATGCCAGGCATTTAAGTAAACACTCTGGGGAGTAGATAAGCCAAAGGGCAATGCAGAGAATTGGTAATGGGTTGAACCTGCAAGAAATCTGAGGTATCTTCTGCAATCTTGTCTGACAGGGACATGCAGGTATGCCTCCTTGAGGTCCACTGTTACCAGCCAAGACTCCTTGCCCAGCATGGGAAGAAGCTGCTGTAATGTGAGCATCTTGAATTTTGGCACCTGTAGATATGTGTTTAGGATGGATAGGTCTAAGATAGGTCTCAATCTTTGTCTTTCCTTGGTACCAGGAATAGTCTGGAATAAAACCCTTGACCTTGTTCTTTTGCAGGTACCTCTTGAATTGCTTTCATGTCCATGAGAGCTGAAATTTGTTTTGTGCCTCTGCCCTTTGATTTTGTGGCAGGTTTGGCATGCCTCTCATTTTGGAAGGGTGTGAAAGTGGAACCTGTAGCCTCTGTCTATAATGTCCAGAATCCATTTGTCTTTTGTAACAATATGCCAATTTTTTGAGAATAATGTCAGTTTTCCGCCCAAAGGTGCTGCCATTAAAGCTTTGCTTGGCAGGTGTAGGGGGAAGTCATTGTGTCTGTTTACTAAAAGACTGTGATCTATCTTCTCCACCACTTGGGGTTGGTGCTTGCCACTGTCTGGCTCTGAAAGATCCTTGAGGTTGCCCTCTACCCCTTGGACGCCTGTATCTGCCCCTTTGTGGTCTGTCCGTGGCTGGAAAGGACCAATTTTATGAAGGCCAGTTTCTGCTGAAATGTGGAGGCTGTACCTGCAGGAAATCTCTCACTGTTTGCATTGATTTCGCTTTTTCCTCCATTTTCTTTAGCACCTCCTCAGCTTTAACACCAAACAATACATCTTTTTGAAGAGGTGCATCTAATAATTTAGCTTTGACATGATCTGGTAAGGTTTGCTCTTTGAGCCAAGCATGCCTACGTATAACAGACCCCTTAACAGCAGCTCTACCTGAGGCCTCTAAAGCATCAAACCCACACTGCAAGGTATGTTTACCCACTTGCTCTGCACCATGCAACAAATCCTGCAACTCTTTTAAATCTGGTTGTTCTGGTTGTGTCATCTTGCTTTTCAGCTGAGATATCAAAAACTGTTGATACTTTAACATATGGAACTGACAGTTTAATGATCTCATGGTTAAAGTGGCCGAGGTGTACACCTTTTTCCCCCACCTTTCTAAAGCTCTGAAATCTCTCTCTGAAAGTAATGGGTTTTTAGCAGTAGAGGCCTTAATTCCCTTGGGACCCTGTGAAATTGTTTCTGGGTCAGCAGTATGGCTTTTATATAGGAACTGGTGAGAATCAGGGACCCGGTAATACCTGTCTGGTTTAACAGGAGCTGGAGGCAAAGAATGTGGATTAAGGCTGGCTTCTGTGTACACATCATCCAATATATCTAAAACAGGAGGGATAGCCAGAGGCCTATGCTGGGGGAGCAGAAGAAATTCCCTGAGCCTTTTCTTGGGAATGAGTAATCTTGGCCTTCCCAGTGAAAAGTGTTCCTCAATGTATGCAGGGTTTCCCCAAAGAGAAGTCCTCAGGGGAGACGAGGGAATAGACTCCTCTGCATCAGAGTCTTCGAATGGAGAATGGGCATAATCCTGGTCCTCAGCTAGTTCTGAGGTAATAGAACCTTGATCTGAGGAAGGGTAGTCTTCCTCTAATCTGGGCCTTTTGTCAGAGGGGTTGAGAACCCTGATAAGAGTAATCAAATCCTCAGCCATTTTAAGCATCTGTTTTTAGGCATGGTGCCTTGAGGAGGGTCTGAGGAACCTGTTTTGGTTTTCATGGCTGCTTTAGATTTAGTGAAGGCTTTAATAGAAGGAGGAAGGCCTGAAAACCCTGAGAAATGGCAGGCCTGTCTAAATTCTGAGTTTCCCGCCAGGAGTAGGCGTCGGTATCTGTAGTAGGAATGGGGCGAGGAGCCTGCGACCTCGGGTACTGAAGACACTGGTAATGCATTGTCATGTGGGTGCCTCTGGGTGCCTCGCTGAGTACCAGAGAACCGGTGTCGGCCTTAAGCGTGGTTTCAGTAGGTGGTGCGGACCTCGTATGTCGGTCCTTTATCTTTGCGTTTTTGCTCAAAACTGGAGTCGGAGTATCCGGCGACATAATATAATTAAATTTTTGCCAAAAGTGAAGCGAACACCACCGAAGCTAGCTTGTTGAATCTAGCACAAAAGGCAGGCGAGGGCGTGTGGTCTGGGCCTAAGCCAGATATACAGAAAGAGCGGAAATCTTATGCGGTATTTGCTTCCCACATGAAATGCAATTATTAACTTTGTCTGACATCGGTCTGAGGCAAGAAAAGTTTTAGCGGGTACCCACAAGGGGTACTTAGCTTTCAAGAAGACTTGGCTGAAATACTTTTGTAAAAATCTAGGAGCTGGCTGACCCGGCACTTGCGAACTGCTACTGCTGGGCACGCGGCAAGAAAGACTGGAGAAAATGGCGTCGGCTGCCTCTTTTACTGCCCGGCGTCAGACGCCAGGCGGCGACAACCGACGCCGGACCTAGACTTTGGAATTCGACCGACCGAGGACCCGCCTGACGGCAGGATAACCCATCTGTTATGACTGCAGCTGTATGCACGATGAACATCAGCACCACTGATAATGGAATAAATCTGGAGTGTAGGAGATTAGTTATTAGACCCAGCATAGATATAAGACGCTGTGGAGCTGGACTGGTAGAAAGAAAGAAAGAAGGGACCCAAACACAAAACTGAAAACATAATTCTAAGTAGAGGTTGTGTCGGACAAACAGAGGGTTAAGTTCCAAGACTTTTGGGATATGGAACTCCAGAAATGACAGCTTTACTCAATGTGGAGCTGAAAACCCTGTGTAGTGGTAAACCAGTACTTGCTTCTCTAAATTCCATACCACTGGCAATGGACTTGGCCATTATGTATGCCCTGGCCAACACCATCTTGCAATGGAAGAAGTAATTCATCTAGCACATAAATATTTGCCATGGACCTCTTTATTCATTCTATGTCTAAAATCATGTCCCCCTCCACACAACCCAGAGGTAATAACCCCTCAAGGGTTCTTAATACCAAACTGCCAAACCTTACAGTTTTTTTTTTTTACTAAAGTTCAAATTACACTTCAACTCAATAAAAGCTCACTTGCAGCAAAAATCAAGCACAGAAACAATATTGATGTCAAGATCTTTAATATCCCCACCTAGTGATCCATTTCTGCCACAGTATTGCTGGTCACCATTACCTCTCACCGTCAGCTGGCCTAGTTGTTCTGTATGTACCAGGGAAACAGCTGACTGAGAACGGCCATAACTTACACAATTCATCAGGGGTTGTTTCTTTTACATAGGATAATATCATGAAAAAAAGGGAATACTCAGTAAGACAGTGTTCTTGGGCATTATATGTAACTCTGCATTTTTGCTTTACAGGTCATAAAACCCATCCTCAACCTAGTGCTCTCTACATGGAGCTAAAGAAATGAAACAGAGAGAGAGAGACAGAGAGAGTTAACTACGAGCATTTTTGGGGGTGGGGGGAATACAATGAGCTGGCAGGCTTTAAAAATTCCTTTTAGAGTACTAATGTTGTGGGAGCAAATGGCTGCAGCTAATAAAAAGATTATTTTCACCTGGAACAGAAGATCCAAATTGCCTTGATATAGTAAAGCCTTAATAAGTTTAATACTATTTGTTGCCAACAAAGCAATCACTGGAAAATGGAAATCAAAATCTAAACCAACTATAACTGAAGTACTGAATATTATAAAGGAGCTACAAAAACTGGAGGTGTAATTTTTAGAAAAGGGAAGGGGCATATTACATAGAAATCGATGAAATTTGTGAGAGCAATACAAGCAGAATAAGGAGCGGGAATGAGGTTTAAAGAAAGGTAGTAACTGCGTTATTTATGTTATATTGGAGTGAATGAAACTGTTAAAAAGAAAAAATCTATGTATACTACATTAAAATACATCAAAATACCAATAAAATACCTTATTTTCTGGACTCAGCTATTTTCTTTACTGCAAACCACGCAATACTAAAGTAGGTAGTACCCTACTGCTATACAAATCTCACATAAAAGTGAAACTTATAAAATAAGCCTTACACACATCAAAATCTCAAACAAACAGACTTCTAGCAAAAGCGGTCGTATCCACCACTACTAATAACCAGTTAGCTGTTACATACCTCCCTCTCCATTCCTCTTTACTGAATTTTAAAGATGTGATCTCATCAATTTTTATCCCACACAAACAAAAAAATTATAATTATAAATATTCTAGTTGACTTTAATATCAACATGTTAAATTTGATTAATATGCATGTCTCTAACTAACTGAAGAGCAAGCAATGCAACTAGTCAAGGAACATATCATCATGGAACTTGTAAACAAAGACATTGGTAATCTCCAAACTCTGGATCCCACCCAGTTCGGGTCTGTAAAAGGCAGATCATATCTCCTAAACCTGACAGACTTCTTTGAAGCAGTCACCAAAGCCGTAGACAAGGGTAAGGTGGTTCACACAGCCTATCTAGATCTTGCCAAGGCTTTTGACACCATCCCCCACTCTGGAATTATAGATGAACTAGGTATAAATCCCTATGTCACAAGATGGGTTGCCAACTAGCTCACTGACAGAACCCGCACTGTGAAAGTAGCAGACTCCAAATCCGACTTCAGACCAGTGACAAGTGGAGTACCACAGGGTTCAGTCCTGGGTCCTCTCCTGTTTGGTATCTACTTCTCTGAAGTACAGGCTAACACAGAAGGTCTTTGGCTAACGAAGTTCGCAGATGACTGCAAACTAGGAGCCATAATCGAAACTCCTAACGATGTGGACAGCCTACAAAAGGGCCTCACTGAGACAGATGCCTGGTGTCAAAGCCATGGCCTCAAGCTCAATGCTAAAAAGTGCATTGTCATCCCCTTTGGTAAAAACTCTGTACCCATGAACTACAACATAGGCGGTAGTATACTTAACACTGAAAGTGTGATAAGAGACCTTGGGACACAGGTGGACAGTAGTCTCTCCTTTGATAATCACATCGCCACAGTAGTCAGGAAATCCTTCTATGTGGCACACCTCATCACAAAAGGTTTCTCATCCAGAAAAAAAGAGGTCATTGTTCCCCTCTACTCATCACTCATTAGACCCATTATAGAGTACAACGCTCCTTTCGGTATGTACCTCACAAGACATCTACAACAACTGGAAAGGCCGGAGAAATACCTCACAAAGAGGATTACTGGCCTCAAACAGATGCCCTATGCAGACAGTCTCAAAAAACTCCAGCTTTACTACGTCGCATATCGCCTACTCAGAGGTGATCTCTGACTAACATACAAAGCTATGTCAAACCCAGAGCTGTTGGACATGCTCCACTTAATATATCCCAATCCCTCTGAGCTACACGCTCTAGGGACCTAAACCTTGTCACCACAATAAACAGAACATGCTGGAGGGATAGATTCCTGTCCCAGAGACTTCCCATACTCTGGAATAAACTACCTATCTGTATCAAACAAAGCTCCTCATTAGCACTCTTCAAGAAAAATCTTGATGATTGAATGGGAAATAGGAAATTCACCCCGGGGATCACCTCTGTGGCTCTGCTCGACAGTGGCACAGGAAAATAATTTTCTTGGGTGGCAAAAGCCAGGGTACCTTTTTGGCTGGGCTTGTATAGGCCCCAGGGCCGATAGCCTAGTACTTACCTATGAACCTATGAACATACCAGATCCAATCTTTTGACCAAAAAGTACACACTCACTGATCTCATCATCTCCTACAGTCCAAGCACAATCTCCAACATCACAATCCACTCATCTTCACTAAGAGATCACTGTCCTATCATTTCCACCATTTTATGACCAGCTCCCTAAACAAAACTAAAACGAATCTCCTTCAGATCTAAATCCACTACCAATATTGCAAAACCATCTTTAACTCTGTTTCCATGATTAAACCCCTATTCTACACACCACAGAGACTAGCAAAGTAGCTGAACTCCTTACACACACACACACACACACACACACACACACACACACACACACACACACACACTCTAATCTAGAAGAAAATATTTCCCTTAATTTCTAGACTTTCTAACTCTAAATCCTAAAAGTAGCTAACCTATGAGATAAAATCCCTCCTCAAACTCTGGAATAAATTCTGACTCTCCAGGAAATCTAATCCTATTAAAGGAAACAAGGATCAGAATACAAATCAGAGGACCCTGACCAAAAGGAGATTAAAAGACATAAAATCATTCCATGATACATCTCTAAAACTCTCTTAAATATGGCCTAAGGAAAGAGGTCAGTAACCACATAGGACATAACCTGCCTCACACTTCTACAAAATTAAAACGTTAGCTGGGTGCATAAGACCCAGGATAAAAAACTGCTCAATCCTGGTAGGCAAACTTGTGCCAGGACTGAAAAAAAAATGACATTGCAAATCCTCAAATAAAGAAACATTCCTACAATGGGGCCACGCCAGGCCCAGGGGGAGGATGCCCCCCCCCCCCATTGTAGAAGAAAGTAACAGTCCACAAAAATCACAAAAAACTGACAGGTCAAAGAAGAGCCATAAAGACAACAGAGTGGACTATTGAGGATAACAAGGAAATTATGTACTGTTACAATTATGCGAAAAGCCCTGAATTAACAGACATAAGACATACAAAAAGATTAAGACAGAAATTATTGGAAAGAAAAATACTTCCACAAGAGAAACTGTCAGAAGCCTCAAATAAAAATGTGTGTTCATTAATACAACAGATTTGTGAAAAAAAAACAGTATACAGACCAAGAAACTTTGATCTGTTTGGAAAAAGAAGCATCTGAGGCAGTGCAAAAATATAAACAACAAAACCTAGAGATTTTTGAAAATTATAAAAAAAGAAATTTGGACATGGGAAAGAAAGAGAGATTTGATATGGTGCACTATTTATGCAAAGACGAAAGCCAAATTAATCAATATAAAGAAGGCAGCCCCAAGGATATTGAACAGAAATACAGGCAAAGGCATCTAGATATGGATATAATATATCACAAAGAGGGACTGCAGAAAAGTGAAGGATTCAGTGTAGAAAGTCTAATTCAGAAAGCACCACAACAGGATACATCAATGGATATCCAAATTAAGGGGAAACCTGTGGAACAGGAAGCAAATGGCCAGATGCCCATGTGGCGCATCCAATAATTACATAGAAGATATTTTGCAGCCTTGCACAGGAAACCAGTATAAACATTCACTTGAAGCTGGACAGCAACAGAAAGGAACAGGAAACTGTGAAAACTCTGATGAAGTCAATGTTGAGGAATGATAGGTCAGTGAGTTCCCATATGACAGAGTAATGGATGGCATGGGATGAAATTGAAGAGAATGTGCCGCAGGAAGATGCTATAGAATGCACACAGGAAATGGAAAACAAAAAATGTGTCCTCAGTTTAGAAGAAAATGAGCTAAGAGAAGAGTTGCTTGATTTGGTACAGATGGATAGACATATTATGATAAGTGAAAGAAATAGACTGCAGAGGGTCAATAAAACCCAAAAAGTTAGAAGTTTGATAAAACAAATGAACACAGTAATTAAGACTGTCCACAGAGATCCATACAATAGAAATGATGTAAACAGGATATATTACTGTTCACCTAAACTGATAACTGACAAAGTTCTGCCACAAGAGCACAGTGAGGGAAAGGAAGGGGAGAAATTGAATACCGTCATGGAAGTATCGAACAGAGAAAACTAAAGCAGTTGAGACAAGAAGTGTCACTGTTGGGGGACTACAGACGAGGGAACAGATCAACAAAAATACTTAGATGTGAAAAAGGCAATGTGCAGTATTATAACAGATCAGGATCTATCATGCACTATCGCAGATAATCTAAAAATCTCAGCACAGGTGGAAAAAATTAGAAGATATGCAAATAAATATAAATGAAAAGTACAAAATATGCAATTTATTGATGACCCAAAAAGTTCTACAGAGAACTGGGAAACAAGGTAAAAGGAAGTGAAAGACCACCAAAAAAAGAAGAAATGGATACATTTTGGAGAAGTATTTATGATGACCCTGTGTAACACAACAAAGATGTTAAATGGATAGAAGTAGTAAAAAAAAAGAATAAGACGTTTAAAGGTAGAGGATATGAAATGGGATGAAATAACAGTCCAAGAGACTGAAACAGAGTTAAGGAAAGCCTCTAATTGGAAAACCCCAGGCCCAGATGCAGTACTTAACCTCTGGTTAAAAGTATTAATATCTTTGCACAAAGCTTTAGTCATGAGTAAGAGCTATTTATATGTACAGCCCCGAACAGACACCAACCTGGCTAACAGGAAAAGCAATGCTCCTACTTAAGAGTGAACCTGCAAGCTACCCTAAAAATTATAGACTAATCACTTTCCTTCCAATGACATATAAACTATACACTAGAATTGATGCTGACAGAGTTTATAGTCATTTAGAAGAAAACTCAATTATTGCAATAGAACAAAAGGGCAATAAAAGAAAGTCATATGGAGCAAAGTATTATTTGTTGTTAAATAAAGTCATAGTGGAGAACTGTAAGAAGGGGAAAGAATCTAGAATCTAACTATGGCATGGATTGACTACAAAAAAAGCATTTGATAGTATCCCATATTCATGGATAAAAGAGTGCTTAAAAATGTATAAGATAGACCCTATACTGAATGACTACATTACAGTGACCATGAAACAGTGGCAGACCACTTTGGAATTAAGCCATGATAAATTATTATTCCACGGATAAAAATTCAACGGGGAATATTCCAAGATGACTCTGTCACCGCTGCTATTCTGTCTTGCCCTTAACCATTAAGCTTTCTACTTAACAGCTTAGGCCATGGGTATAATTTGGCTTCTAGAAAACAACAAGTAAAGACCTCTCATCTTCTCTTTGTTGATGATTTAAAACTGTATAGCTCATCAGATGAGGAACTGAAAGCACAACTGCAAATTGCCAAGACTTTTTCAGATGATATAAGAATGTCATTTGGTCTTGATAAATGTGCAAAAGCAACCTTTAAAGCAGGAAACCTGCAGCATCAAGAAAACATCAGTTTGGGACAAGAATGTGATATAAGAGAACCTGAGGAAGAGGGAGTATATAAATATTTGACAACTGATGAAGGATCAACAATAAAACATGAACAAATGCAAATAAAACTTAACAAGGAATATTTTAGAATACTTAAATTAATCTGGAAAACTGTGTTGAGATCTAGGAAAAAATTCAAGCTATAAACCAATTTGCTCTTCATGTCCTAACTTACTGTTTTGGAGTGAATGCCTGGCCCCAAAACATGTTGGATAGATTAAACAGGAAAACAAGAAGGATGCTTCATGCTCAAATGATTTATTAAAATCAGTGCATACCAACACTATACATTCCCCGTTCTGAAGGAGGTATGGGCCCTCCTCGAAACTGATTACATGTACAGATCTGCAATCTTGGGACTGCAGACATATCTGCTAATCTCACAAGATGCAAATGTAGTGAAAGCTTTGAAACATTAGGAGAAAAAATCTACAATGACTTCCCTGCTTAGTCTAGCAGAAGCATATCAACGTCAAGCAGGAATGGATATCAAACCAGAAGTAGATAAAAAACAGGCAGTAACTGAATATGCCAAAAAACAAAAGAAAGAATATAAGGTGAAGGATCAGATGAGAAGACAAGAAGTGTGTAAAATGCATAAATATAGTTGCAAGTATAGAAAACTTCTGGAAAAATCTCATGCTGATCTGGATCAAACTCAGGAATGGTTAAATTCCACTGAACATGTGGGAGAAACAGACAAATGTAGGTTTTGTAAAACTGAATTGGAAACAGTCGCACACCTCATTGTTGGTTGTGACATACTAATGGCAGAAGGACTGTATACTGAAAAGCATAATAATGTGGCAAGACTGTTGCACTGGGGATTGTGCAAATGTTATAGTACTGAAGTGGCTGAAAAACACTGGAAACATGAGCCACAAAGCATCATAGAAAATGATGAAGGTCTACATCACATGGGATCACCCATTGCCAAAAGTTCAAAAGATAGATGTGAGAAAACTGGATATAGTGGTCCATGAAAAGAAGACAAAAGTAGCATTGATCATTGAAATCGCTACACCCAATGACTACAATGTCTTGTGTACAGAGAGGCACAAAGTCATAAAATATCAGGATCTGCAGGCAGAAATGACAGCAATGTGGAAGAAAGATACCCAGACAGTTCCAATAGTAGTAGGAGCAACGGTTCTTATAAAAAGGAATCTACAGGCGTATTTAGATGTGTTACGAACACATGTAACTCCATACGAATTGCAGAAGGAGTCACTACTGGACACATTGTGGGTACCACTTAGAGCACTTCTGGCTGAAATCAAGGACTGAAACAATACTAATTTCATGAACTTTAATCGTTCTTTGACTTATGAATAGGGTCCCATTCCCATCATGGTATTAGAAACCCAAAAGATTTGGAGACATTAAAAAAACTACAAGTACTTCATTCAACTGGTCTGTAGATGATTTGCACAGACATTTTGGTGACCACTCCACATGTGCTGCAACTCCCTCCCCTAAATGAAATGCTCCCTTATCCCACCCATAGTGACTTCCTCTCTTTTCTGGTAGAGTTCATCTAAAGACATTATCCCTTTACTAGAACAAGTACATCTGGAAAGTCCCCCCAGGTATAAACAACCCACATCTATGGTTTATATACCACTGTTTTTGTTTGGTCAGTGGTTTTACTATGGCAGATTTCCATATACTAGACATGGTGCTGGCAGCAGGACAATGATTAAAGATGTGTTTTCCGGGTATAGCAATGGAAGTCATGCCAATGGTATATATCCATTCTGATTTAGTGAAAAAGCCAGTTTCTGTCTGTTTAACATCCTTATCTTAAAGACCAGGGAAATGTCTGGTTTTTTTTTTGGTTTTTTTTAGTTCTCAGTTTTGCCTCAAAATGGTTGGAGAGTTTTCGTCTGCAAAACTTACCATCTCAGATGAGCCTTCACCTCCTTTGTGGAGCAGTGGAGGAAAGCTAGCCTCTGCATCTTTGGGTGCATGAAATGCATCTACTCCCCAAGAAGGTTCACTGTAAAGTAGGCAGGATACAATGGTTTGAATTTAAAATTCCTACTTCCACTCCCTGCTTCACTGCATTATGGAAAGGTACTCATCTTTGCCTTGTTTTGGCTAAATAATCAAGAGCACACCATACTATTCTTTCCTCCAACTTTATTTCTTTCCTAGAAGCCCACAGCTATGACAAATCCTTTCATTACATCCATAGGAGACAAAAGAAGAGAGGCCTGGGAAACCTTGCCCAGAGTGATTGTAGAAAAAAAAAACTGTTTTTGTTTTTTTCTAAAGTCTTATTACTTTTCTTGGTAGACTAGTCCAATTTCCAGCATATCTTTCAAAAAAACTACAAAATTCACCTCTCAGACTTTTCAGGAAAACCTATAAAGTGTAGGTTGTTATAGCTGTTTCCATCTTCTCCATCCACATAGAATCACACAGTCATAGAAAACTCAAAGCAACTGAGTATTCTGACCATTTACACACTGCCTGCACCCACCTTCAAACTTTAACTCCCTATCTCAAGGAGAGCTAAGTCACTCAAGCCTGGGTGAATTTGTTAGTACCAATCCAATCAACTCATTCCTTTCTAAAGGAAGATAATTTATCACACTGTTTAATTTTCAGGGGCACTCTGTTCCAAAGATGGAGGAGGTGCTATGTGATAAACCTTTATGTCCATCATGTTTTAATTATTTGCTAATGAAGATTTGGGGCCATGGTGCTACTATTAGTGAAACTTTTTTTTTATTGCAGACTACTGTACCTAAAAGTTCCAACATTTCTTCTCAGATAGTTATTTTCTGTTTTAACTCCATTGGGTCTCCTTCAAATCAATCAGCTCGCCAGAATGAGAGCTCAAGGCTATATCAATTTTTTTCAATTCTTTTATCTGACCTTTTAACACAGACCAATAAATTATTAATTTTGTGCATGTCTGGCATTACTGAACTCAAATCTTCTAAGCTGCCATCATCTTTTTAGTAATCAAATTCAGTGTTAATTTCAAAAAAGTCCTCCTTAGCCTGAGCTTTACCTTGGCTTTGGGGCAAATCCATACTGCTAAAAATATTTTTTTTTTTTACTTTTTATTTTCTTTTGATCGTGTAGACAAATTTAATAAACCACAACACCACAAGAGATTCATTGATGAATTTATGCTGACAGTTTCAATCTTACATCATTTAAACTGTAGTTTTAATCTTGAAAGTGGATGGAGTTCTGCTCAAACATTCCTCAAATGCCCCTGTCCTGATAGGAAACCCTAGCATTCTTTACTTTATTATATCTAGGAAGAAGTTTATTGAGATAACAGAGGAGACATGATTTGTTTTAAGAGTCCCATAAATAGTCTTTAATAGCCATGAGTATTTTAATTTCTAGAATTATCCTGGTCAGTGATTTTGCATATTTTTTTTTTATGAGAGGGTGCAAACTTATTAAGGATATTTACAAAAATATGAGTTACATAAGAGGCAGTGTTAGAAAAATATGTATTAATGTGTGTATGCTTAATGCTAATTAATAGTCAGGATAATTAACACGTTTTTCATTCTATTTTACATGCACTGTGTTATTTATAAATTGAGTTTCATATGAGACTGAAAAAGATGCTTTTTGAAAACTGCAGTATGCTTTCTGAGAACTTGCAAGATGCCCTCTGACCTAGTAATTGCTAGCACAGCAATATTCATGTTTATGCCTTTTGGAAATGTACTTGAGAAGCAGGTGCTTATCTGCTAGGTCAGGAACGAATGAATGAACAATACTATATTCTGTAAATGTAATGATTCTAAACAATCAGCTCTGTTCAAAGCATGAGAACATGTACAGCTGCAGAAGCTTAGAGATAAAGTAGACAAAGGATTATCAGAGAAATGAACTGTTAGCTTTGTGCTTGAATTAGCCATAGTACCTTGAATGGTAACATAACATGTATCTAACTGGTGGTAATCAAGGCCACGTTGTTTTCCTCAGGAAGTTTCTCACAAAAATTGATAAATCAGCAGAAATTCATGGGACTGATGGTCAACAAGTGATGATGAAAAGACTGGTAATTTATTACGTCAGCTTGGTAGGCAATGTCTTGTTAGAGAATGTATAAAAGTGAAAGTATTTCCTGTTTCTAGTTAGACAAACTCTAATAGCACGTTTTTGTCTCCTTGCTGTAAGATTAAAGTGCCTTAACCTGAACCTACCGTGTTTTGATCATTTTTAAAGTATATTTTTCCTTTGACAGTTTTGTCCTTCGGACCGGAAAGTACCTCTCGCTCTAGGCCTAGGTCAGAATTGGGCCCGGTGGCATGCATCCGTACGGAGAAGAGGCCAAATCGGCTCTTCTGTTTTGAAAGACCTCCGACTGAATTGTCGTTTGAAAGAGGCCAGCCACTGTTTCTGTTCTGGGATTGGAGGACGAGTCAATGACCCGGTGGATCAACTCACGGAGGGTCAGGTAAGGAGGAATTTACCTTATTTCTGTTTTAAGATCAGGGACTAGTTGCAGAACTGTTTTTTTTTTTGTCAGGAAGATTTGCATGTGCAGATCAGGGACAAAAAAGGTTACTGTCTTGTCATAGATCAGGGAAACAGAATAGGTAGACAGTTATTCTAGATAAACTGTGAAAAGGTTTAGAACCGTGGTACCACGTGATAAGAAGGGTTACGTAACAATTTACAGCTTAGCTAAGGCAACATGAGAAATCAGTGCACGAAAAGTTCCCGAGACCCGCCCCTAACTGAAGACGCGAAATATATGCAATTACAGTGTGCCGACAATGTTAAGTACTATACAAAATGGGTTGATAAGTATAAATTCGATGGTAATTTAGATAAATTTGCACTTATTAAACTTGTCAGGCAACTTAAAACAGATGCAAAAGGTCAATTAAAAAAGCAACAACAATTAGGAGTCCCTCAGGCACATACGTGGCTTGAGGAAGCAAATCGCAGAGAACAAAAGATTAAAAATTCAAAAGCAATGTTCTTAGACAAAGAAGATAATAACTTGGTAATAGCAACGGCCCCTCCTTCGCCCCCTCCGCTTCCCTTACCAGAATTTGAAGCGAGTGGACAAGCTGATCCACCTCCGCTATACCCAGCTGTTTCTACAGCATCAAAACCATTTGTCAGGGATCCTAACGAGACAAGGTCTTGAACACGTAACTTGAGAGGGGAGACTAAATTATATGAAATGAATAGAAAATCACAAGCTATAAATAAGGAAGAGATATGTCCACTCATAGAAGTACCAAATCCTCAGGCAGGACAGGATCCGACTCTTTTAGTTTGTAGACCGTGGACACTGGAAGATGTCCGGAAAGCCACGGAGGGAATTCCCCATCCGAAAGTAAATTTTCGAAAATTTTTAGAAGACTTACAGGGTATGAGATTAAGTTACCATTTGAATGGAGAGGAAGTAGAAAAAGTAGTTAGACAAATTGTAGGTCCAGATTGGCACATGATCAGTGGCGACTGGAATCCCCGTGATGCAGAGCTTAGACAACTTTCACATAGTAATGCAGAATTGGATGGCAGAATAAAGGGTCTGACAGACTGAATCTCTGAAAAATGGAAGCCTAGGGCTGATTGGACTTGCATTAATCAGTGCATTCAACAAGAAGGTGAAACGGTTGATAGATATTATGCTAGATTATTAGAGTGTTTTAATAACCACTGCGGAATGCAGATACCAGAAAATCAGACACATGATTCCCCATATGAGCAGCAGCTAAAGAATGCATTCTTGAAAGGTAGTATAACTCCTATTAGCAGCTTTATTACAAAGCACATGGTAGATCATCGTACAAGTAGATTGCAGCCATTACTTGAATATGCAAGACATGCAGAAAGACATTTTAATAGTAAAAAGAAGAAGAAAACTCAAGTATTTTCAGCAGAAGATAGGTCAGAAGTTTTTGTAGTACAAACTGGGAGAAAGGGTAAGAAAAATACCCAGGGAAACAAACAATCTGATAAACAATCAGAAGATTTTGAAGAAAGAAAGAAAAGGGGTGAATGTTTTAAATGCGGGAAAAAAGGACATTTAGCAAGGGATTGCAGGCTAAATAAAAAGGTGACTACGGAAGATAAGGAGGATGAGGAATGACTATATGATAGTCAGGAATCACTGAATGAGAACAAACGGGAAAAGACAAATGCGAATGTGGTAGAGAGGATGTGACAGAAGGGGTAGAGGATGTACATGAATTTATAGATGTTGAAGAAAATGAAATTTTAGACCTAGCCTTATTGAGCCTAGAGCTCTACTTAGCAGACACAAAACCAGAAGTGACGCTTCTAGTAGAGGGAAGTCAAATTTTTGTGTGACTCAGGGGCTTCACGGACCCTGATACATCCTTCCAAATTACCAGAAGATTCAGAGTCACCAGATTATATACTAGTGAAAGCAGCTAATGGACAGCTGTATCGGGAGCCACTCTCCCATGACATAGCAATAACAGACCCCGTTTCAGGAATGACCCAGAAAAGTAAAATTGTGGTTTCTGCAAAATGCCCAGTAAATCTTTTCGGTAGAGACTTAATGCAGATATTTGGCATAGCCGTAGTTCCAACCATGCAGGGTATGGAAGCACAGCGACAAATGGATACTTCTGTAGTGCGACCGGAGGGTGAGACATATTATTGGTAGAGCCAGGACTTGGTTACGACTGGTCCAGGGGCAGTAACCGAACAACTGATGAACGTAGCCATCAGTAAATCCCCCTCCCTTGATATTGACAAACAACATTTGTTGCATTGTTTATTATTTTATTTATTTAACATTTGTTGACCGGGAGTGTCCAACTAGGTTCCACAGAGCCTGTTTTCAGTGGAGGCCTGGGGAGAAATGCTCCAGATGCATGTCTTTGGAACAGTTGTAACAATTGTACTCTATATTACTGTAATAGACCAGGACCTGATAAAGAATATGAGCAGGAGTTGTTTCAAAACTATGCAAACAGACTAGTGTTACGAAACTTGTACCGAGACACAGAAGGAAACAGTGTAATAAGCTGTTCATTACCCCAGGAATTTTTAGCACTTTACAAATCTGATCGATTGCCACATGTTAGCTTAACTGGAAACAGAAGTTTGAAATGGGCAGACTTAGGAGAAAAAGTCACAAGGTGGGAAAAGCAAACAGAATTAGAACTCTCCGAACAAGGAGTACAGAAGCAAAAATTGAATTGGATGGCACAGACACACCCAGCTGTGCACTCACAGGCTAGTGAGAATAGCTGAGTATTACTCTTATTGGAGGAAGAGGAAAAAGCCTTGCGAAACATACCAGAGACTCTCTGGTCAACAGGGAAATCAGATGTAGGATTTATTCGAACAGTAGGACCAGTTACTATTATGCCAAAATCAGCATTTAGACCCCAGAAAAGACAGTATCCCTTGAGAAAGGATGCAGAGATGGGGGCAAACCTATAATAGCAGCCTTACTTAAGGAAGGAATCTTAATAGAATCTCCCGATTCTCCATGTAATACACCCTTATTTCCTGTTAGGAAAGCAAATGGGGAATGGCGTACGGTCCAAGATTTACAGGCTGTAAATAATGCAGTTATACCCAGGGCACCAATGGTGCCAGATCCGCACACTTTATTAAATGATTTGGGGCCTCAGCAAAGGTATTTTTCTGTGGTAGATATTAGTAATGCATTTTTCCTCAATACCGATACACCCCAACAGCCAACATTGGCTTGCATTTACATATCAGGGGAAACGGTATGCATATACGAGATTGCCACAGGGATATTGTGAAAGTCCAACAATATTTGCGCAAGAAATGGCAAGCAACCTGGCGGGATTTATCCCACCAAAAGGTAGTCAGATTTTACTTTATGTAGACGACATTCTGCTGGCAGCCCCCACCCAGCAAGAATGTAGAGAGGATACCATAGCATTATTACAGTTTTTTGCTACTCAAGGACACAAAGTAAACAAAAACAATCTACAACTTTGGAGAAAACAAGTTAAGTACCTGGGATATGTAATATCCAAAGAAGGCAGAATATTAGATGAAGATAGAAAAACAGCAATATTACAAGCACCTAGACCAACTACCAAGAAGGAAATGATGTCCTTCCTGGGAACTACTAACTTTTGTCGGGGTTGGATACCAAATTATGCTTTGGAATCTGCTCCACTGACTAATTTGATATTCAAAAAGCCGATGGCAGCACAGGATTTATACAATGGACACCAGAAGCAGAAGCAGCTTTCTGCAAGCTAAAACAACTGATAGCATCATCCTTAGTTTTAGGATTACCAAACTATCATAAGCGATTTTTCCAAACTGTAGACTATAAGCAAGGTTATATGACATAAGTGTTGACACAGCAACATAGGGACAAACAACGCCCCATAGCTTACTATTCATCACAGTTAGACCCAGTGGCGCAATCCCTGCCCCACTGTGTACAAGCAGTAGTTGCAGCTGCAATGGCAGTGCAGGCTTCGGCCTCAGTAGTATTGTTCCACCCTCTCACATTGAGAGTGCCTCATGCAGTCGCAATTATTTTACTGCAAGAAAAAGTAGCATATCTTTCTCCTGCTAGACATCTTTCCTGTATGACTATACTGTTGAGCCAACCTCATATGACAATTGAACGATGCACAACTTTGAATCCGTCAACCTTGCTCCCAACACCTGCAGATGGCAAACCACACTGCTGCCTGCAGGAGATTGAGCAAAAGACATTACCTAGACAAGACCTTACAGATGTTCCCTTGGATGATGCCGAGGTGACATACTATGTGGATGGCTCGTGCAGGAGGGGTCCTACAGGACAGACTCTAGTGGGGTATGCAGTCGTTTCTGATACCGAGACTTTAGAAGCAAAATCTTTACTACACAACTTATCTGCACAAGCAGCAGAATTGATTGCCTTGACAAGGGCATGTACCTTAGCAGAAGGTAAGAAAGTGAATATTTTTACTGACAGTCAGTATGCTTTTTCTACTGTACATGTTTTTGCGCAGCAGTGGAAAAATAGAGGAATGATAACATCTACTGGTAAACCAATTAATCATGCGCAATTTATTTTAGATTTATTAGACTCTATTCAGTTACCTCAAAAAGTAGCTATTTGCAAATGCGTAGCTCATACCAAGCAACAGGATAGAATTTCAAAAGGTAATGCACGGGCTGATACAGCTGCAAAACAGGCAGCTTCAGCCTCAGAAGCCTTTTGAGTGAGGAATTACAACCCTCTGAGATTTTAGATTTAGAAATGTTGAAAACAATGCAGACACTTACCACAAATGTAGAAAAACAAAAGTGGATAAAACGAGGAGCAATTCTTGAAAAGGGACTGTACATCTCCAAGGAAAAGAAACCAATTCTGCCATCTAACTTGTTTAGATATGCAGCTTTGTTGAGCCATGGGCAGAGCCATGTCTCAACAGGGGGGTTTGTACAGTTAGTGAATCGAGTGTTTACAACGTATGGATTTACTAATTATACAAAAAATTTTTGTGCAGCATGCCATGTTTGTAACAAGCATCATGCACAAGGGGCATTGAAGCCTAAGCAAGGGAGTTTCCCTACACCACCGTATCCGTTTCATACTATTTGTATGGATTTCATAGAACTGAATAAATGTGAGAATAAAAAGTATTGTCTTATCATTATAGATATGTTTTCCAAATGGGTGGAAGCTTTTCCAACTAAAAATCCAGATGCAGCTACTGTTGCAAAGGTCCTTGTTAAAGAAATTATACCTAGATTTGGCATACCGGAAAAGATTTATAGTGATAACGGTACACATTTCGTGAACCAAACAGTGCAACAACTTAGTCACTATTTCAGAATATCGTTAAAAAATCACTGCGCATACCATCCCCAATCTGCAGGATTAGTAGAGAGGCATAATGGAGTGTTGAAGAATAAGCTTAGGAAATTGATGAGTGAGACACAAAAGAACTATTGTTCTTTTTGTTGTGGCCACTCCTTTTTCCTGCCACAAAAGTTGAACTGATTAAACGTGATGGGCCAAACATAGACTGGCATCCGAACTTTAACACTTATCAGGCAATTACACGTGTGTATGCTGAAACTTTTAATGTTTTGAACTGCTGGGTCTGCACGGCCATACCAACAGCATACGGGGGTTTATTGATGGCTGCTATCCCCCTAGGGGTCAATGAGACCTGGGAAAATCTGTTTTTTGACACAGTTGCTATTAAAACATATGATAAAGTAGCACTGTATTTGCCTGTGACACAAAAAGGAATTGTATGTTTTTACAAAAATGATACCATCCAAGTGGGTTGGAGCAAGTGTAATGTCACCGTACAATATAAATGTTATACAAAAGCAAATGATTTAGGTGGATCTTGTAGTACAGATTATAACTCATTTCTTAAATCTATGCATAAGACTCTTGATCAGGTACAACGTAATCCTGTACATTTTAAACAGTTATCTGTAATAGATAGGAAAATGTTTCATGCAGGGCAGTCATTTCGTAACAAAGTAACAACTAAAGTAGAGGACTGTTATTTTGTGTGTGGTAAAAAAGCATATAAATGGTTACCTGAGAATTGGTCTGGCAGTTATTTTTTGGGATACCTGGTCCCGGCCATATGACATACTGCAGTTTTACCTCAGGGAAGTATTCGAAATACCCGAGATGTAACCAAAAAGACTGTTAAGAAACCTGAGAATCCAGTGGGACAGATCAAAGCGGGCTGGAAAGACCATCATAATGTGGGAACCAAACTTGCGTACATGGACTTGAGTGATGCTGTCATATCGTGGGCAGGCATATTACCTGCATATGGCGCAGTTAAATCAATTTGGGAGCTGTGAAAACTGTCTAAACTTCTCAAAGTAATGAGAAATGCGACTTTCTCTGCTCTTGAACTGATAACTGATGAACTGAATGTCATGAGAACTGTAGTGCTCCAAAACCGAATGGCTCTTGACTTCACCCTAGCGGCAAGGGGTGGGACGTACGCTTTAATCAAAGAAGAATGATGTGCGTTTATTCCTGATCATCAGCACGAGATTAATGATCATCTTGAGGTAATTCAGCAAGTGTTGGCCATGACCAAACCAGGCCCAACCCCTCTGACAGACTTTTTCCAGAATTTATTTGAGGGGTGGGGTTCCATCCTAATGAACATAGTGATTGCCACTGGGGTAGGATTACTCCTAATAGGAGTTTGTGTTTGTTGTGGAATCCCCTGCATGAAGAAATAATCAAAGAATTCATAGACATATCAGTATCTGAGACTATGTATCAAAGTACTGAATTTGAAGAGCTGTTAGAATGTGAAACACTTTCATAAAAGTTTAAACTGAATGACTTTCTTAACTGCAAATCCTGATTGGAAGAGGTTAGGAAAAGAAGCAAACTGTTTATTCTTTTTGAAAATAGAATTAAAAAGTATTAACAAGAGGGAAATGTTAGAAAAATATGTATTAATGTGTGTATGCTTAATGCTAATTAATAGTCAGGACAATTAACATGTTTTTCATTCTATTTTACATGCACTGTGTTATATATACATTGAGTTTCATATGAGACTGAAAAAGATGCTTTTTGAAAACTGCAGTATGCTTTCTGAAAACCTGCAAGATGCCCTCTGACCTAGTAATTGCTAGCACAGCAATATTCATGTTTATGCCTTTTGGAAATGTACTTGAGAAGCAGGTGCTTATTTGCTAGGTCAGGAACGAATGAATGAACAATACTATATTCTGTAAATGTAATGATTCTAAACAATCAGCTCTGTTTGAAGCATGAGAACATGTACAGCTGCAGAAACTTAGAGATAAAGTAGACAAAGGATTATTAGAGAAATGAACTGTTAGCTTTGTGCTTGAATTAGCCATAGTACCTTGAATGGTAACATAACATGTATCTAACTGGTGGTAATCAAGGCCACTTTGTTTTCCTCAGGAAGTTTCTCACAAAAATTGATAAATCAGCAGAAATTCATGGGACTGATGGTCAACAAGTGATGATGAAAAGACTGGTAATTTATTACGTCAGCTTGGTAGGCAATGTCTTGTTAGAGAATGTATAAAAGTGAAAGTATTTCCTGTTTCTAGTTAGACAAACTCTGTAATAGCACGTTTTTGTCTCCTTGTTGCAAGATTAAAGTGCCTTAACCTGAACCTACCATGTTTTGATCATTTTTAAAGTATATTTTTCCTTTGACAGGCAGCTTCCTTTAGTTGAAGAGAGTACAGAGATGACCAACTGACATCTGTTAGCACTCAGTTTAAATAATGTTATTGCATATGGGGATGTTGATTGGGTACAGAAGCCAGTGTTTTCTTTCGATTTTACTGGGGGTCCAAATGGCAAAGATAGAAAGATGGTCACAGATGCAGTCAAAGACATCAACACAAGACAGGTTTAGGGAAGGAGATGATAATCTAATCAAGTAAACTTTCTCTACTACTGAATTTGTTCATTCTAGTAGGTTCTAAGATTAGATGAATGAGACCATAGAGTTATGTCGAGCAGTTAGGGTCCCCATTCGTAATTAATCCATTTATGTGAAAGTCTTCATGTTACTTAGGGAAGCATGTGCTATTTAATGATTATATTGTTGTTGCTGCATGCACTAGAAAGATGATAGTGCCATCACTTTCTTAGGGGAGGGAGGACTCTTGGGGGTACTACTATAATTATTAGCACACTACCCCAGGTTTATGAAATGCAATCCTATATCTAAACATTTGAATATTGGCTTTCGTTACAAAAAGATGGATGCAGTTATCGGTCAATTCTATTAAGATGAACAAGGCATCACAAGCACAACTGCAATGGGGATGCAGATGGAGAGTTAGATGTTGAAGGTTATGCTCTACTCAATTCTGTACTCTGCATAACAGCACAAAACTTGGGTAATAATTTACATGCTAACTTTCTACAGGAACTCCTACAAGTACGAAGCAGTTTAGGTGACTACTCCTGATAAGTGACTACTCCTGATAAGTGACTACTCCCGAATACTACTACAGAATGTGTATAAACTGGGCAGTGTTCAGGTATGTTTCTTTTTTTTTTTATCATGTATGATTCCTAGGGAACTGCAGACACTGTTTATGAACCCCCTCTCTTTTATTTTACCTTTATTTTACAATTCATGAATAACAGAAACTGTTTCAGAAACAAAAAGAAGTCCAGAAAAAAACTGGAAGGGTTTTCATTTAGCTGTGATATTCTCTTGACACAACTGTGTACTAAAAGCAGGCTTGCCATCTAATCATTAACGAATCACCTGGTCATTTAAATGAGAACTAAGGGGCATTACATACAATATTGTTTACAAACTGGCAAGGTTTAGCAGTCACAGTCAAATTCTTAACTGTCCTATAATCAGAAAGCTCTACCTGACATCCACGCACCATAATCAATTGTTCATTCACATATTTTTAGTAATTAATGATAAACATTAACAGTATTTAGGATTTTAATTGTCATGTTACTAGAAAATGTTGCTTCTGAGTATAATCCTCAATCAACCGATATTCTCTAAACATAGCTAAAACTGTTACTTAACCATTTCTTCATTTACCCAGCTGCAATCAACTTAATATCAGGAGAAAGAATCAGAAACGACTAAGTCATTGAGTATCACCTCAGACATTTCATAGGTAGGTACTAGGCTATCAGCCCAAGGGCCTAAGTAAGCCTAGCCAACAAGGTTCCCCGGCTTACGGCACCCAAGAAAGTTATTTTCCTGTGCCCCTGTCAAGCAGAGCCACCAAAGTGACCCCGGGGTGTATTTCCTATTTTACATCCACTTATCAAGATTTTTCTTGAAGAGTGCTAATGAGGAACTTTGCTTGACATAGATGGGCAGTTTGTTCCAGAGTATAGGAAGTCTCTGGGACAGGAATCTATCCCTCCACAGCATGTCCTGTTTATTGTGGTGACAAGGTTTAGGTCCCTATAGCGTGTAGCTCAGAGGGATTGGGATTTCTTTAGGTGCAGCATGTCCAACAGCTCTGGGTTTGACATAGCTTTATATGTTAGGCATAGATCACCTTGGAGTAGGTGATATGCTACGGAGTAAGGATGGAGTTTTTTGAGACGGTCAGTGTAGGGCATCTGTTTGAGGCCAGTAATCCTCTTTGTGAGGTACTTCTGTGGCCTTTCCAGCTGCTGCAGATGTCTTGTGAGGTACATTCCAAAAGGGGCATTGTACTCTATAATAGGTCTAATGAGTGTCTAGTAGAGGGGAACAATGACCTCTTTTTTCCTAGATGAGAACCCTCTTGTGATGAGGTGTGCCATGTAGAAGGATTTCTTAACTGTGGTGATGTGATTATCAAAGGAGAGACTACTGTCCACCTGGGTCTCCAGGTCACTTATCACACATTTGGCATTAAGTAGACTGCCGCCTATGTGGTAATTCATGGGTACAGAGTTTTTACCAAAGGGAATGACAATGCACTTTTTGGCATTGAGCTTGAGGCCATGGCTCTGACACCAGGCATCTGATTCAGTGAGGCCCTTCTGTAGGATGTCCACATCATTTGGGGACTCAACTAGTTTGCAGTCATCTGTGAACTTCGTTAGCCAAAGACCTTCTGTGTTAGCCTGTATTTCAGAGAAGTAGATACCAAACAGGAGAAGTCTCATGACTGAACCCTGTGGTACTCCACTTGTCACTGGCTTGAAGTCAGATTTGGAGTCTGCAACTTTTACAGTGTGGGTTCTGTCAGTGAGACAATTGGCAACCCGTCTTGTGATGTAGGGATTTATACCTAGTTTAGTAAGTTTAGCTATAATTCCAGAATAGGGTACGGTGTCGAAAGCCTTGGCGAGGTCAAGATAGGCTGTGTGAACCACCTTACCCTTGTCTACAGCTTTGGTGACTGCCTCAAAGAAGCTGATCAGGTTCAGGAGGCATGAGATGCCTTTCACAAACCCAAACTGGGTAAGGTCCAGAGTTTGGAGGTTACCAATGTCTTTGTTTATGAGTTCCATGATGATACATTCCATGGCCTTACAGACTAGGCTAATAGAGCGATAGTTCCCAGGATCAGTGGTGGCTCCCCCTTTGTGGAGTGGGATAACTGTTGCTGTGCACCACTCATGTAAAACTATGACTGAACATGGTAGTTAGGTGGGGAGCCAGTTCATTCTGAAGTTCATGTAAAACGCAGCCTGGGATGTAGTCCGGTCCCATGAATGATTTGTTTTTGGCTTTAGAGAGTGCAGCTTTTACCTGCGTAGTGGTGATTACAGGGACTCTGCATTTTCCCTGTATAGATATGGGCCCTTTAGCGGGTGAGAGGGAGGGGTAAAGTTAGCACTGAACCTATCTGCCAGGACGTTGGCAATATCAGTTGGTTCTGTAATTTTCATGCCGTTGTGCTGCAACTCAGAGCAGATCTGGGTGTTGCCATTGAGATTCTTGACATAGTTATAGAATGCTTTGTGGTTGCCCCTAGAATCAGTGGCGATTTTGTTTTCGTAGCTAGCTTTGGAGGATCTTATAAGGGATCTCAGCTTCTTACTGAGACTGACCAGGGAACTCCTCCAGTTATGGGATTTTACTCTCTTTTGCAACAGTTTCTTCCTTCTGTTGTAGAGTTTGTTTATGGCAGGAGACCACCAGATTGGCTTCCTTTTTTTTGGAAGATAGCATCTTGGTTCTGTTTGGGATAGCATGATCCATGCTCTTGTGTAAGTGCTTACAGAGTGCATCTGTGTAGGATTCAGCAGTCGTACCTGTATTGTCCATCTCCATGGGTGTCATGAAGTTCGCCACTTCTGTCTTAAGAAGCATGAAGTTGGCTTTGGAGAAATTTTTTACCGTGACTTCCTTAATGGTGGGTGGGGGCAGGATGTGGATATATAGGGTGATTAGCTTATGGTCAAATCTGACCAACGAGGAGTTGGCTTCAGGTGTGGGACACCAGTCACTCATGTTGGTAATGACTAGGTCTAGGATACTGTTGCCCCGGTGGGGGTGTGGATAAGTTGATACAGGGCATTGGAATTTATGAATTCCAGAAAGCGTTGAGTGAAGGAGTTGGTACATGAGTAGTTTTCCCAGTTAATGGTGGGGTAGTTGAAATCACCCATTATTAGGGTGTTTGGTTGAACTCTAATATTTTCCAGTATATCAAGAAAGGAGGAGTGGGAATCCTGGGTCATGATGGGGGATCTGTAGCAAGTTACAATTTGGATTGCAGTTTTGCCCAGAGTTAGCTGCACTTGGATAACCTCGGATGAATTATGCTTTGCAACTAGCCTGGAGGTGTGGATATCCTTAATGAATATGGACACACCTCCACCTTTGGTGTTCTGGTCCAGGTTAGGTGGCCGAAAAGTGTGGGATGAGTTATAGCCTGGTAATGCAGGAGTGCTCTCTGGAGCCTTGAGCCAGGTCTCAGTCACTGCACAGGTATCGATGTTCTCCATTTTAAGGAGTGCCTCAAGGGAGTGCATTTTGAGGTTTTGACTTCTAGCATTGAGTAGCATTACCCTCCATTTTTACTTGCCTGTTCCTGTTATGGTGGTGAATTTGTCATTTGAACCTTGCCTAAAAAAGGCACTATAGGGGCAGCAAGAGCCTTAGCTAGTATCCAAAATCCCAGGGGTGACAGGTGCAGGCCATCTCTGGCAATGCATCATGGTCTGTCGACCATGTCGTCCCAGCAGACAGATACTGGTTCCCCTTAGAATGACACCACAAGCTTAGCCAATTGTTGAAGTCAATCATTTTTTCCTTGTACTGCGGTATCATTCTGGGCGATGGCAGGATGCTACTCAGGGATAGGGTCATACCTGCCTGGGCTCCAAGATTGGACAGCTCTTCCATGTCTCTTTTCATGTAGTCCAGGGAGGTATGTCTCAGGTCATTCACACCAACATGGACAATGACAGAGTCATATTTTTACTTGTTGTGGAGTGACCTGAGTGTGTGGGTTGTGTGGCGGATCCTGGCACCCAACAGGCAGCTCACAGTAACCTTCTCCTTGTTTAGCCTGGTGAGTGGGACATCAGTGTGCCTGACTGTAGAGTCACCTATGACTAGTGTGTTGGATACGTTGTTTTGTCTTATGGGCTGTGGTTGAGTGGCACCCGAGTCTGTGGGCTATGTGTCATTTGGGTTGTGTTGGGGGGGTGGAGGTTGCTTGCGTTTCTGCTTTGGAGGTCTCTGTTGCTTGAGAAGATTATTATTGAGAGCCTCCGCAAATGTTTTTGTGTTTCTATGTGTGGATTTTGGTGGTGTAGGTTTAGTGGGACTATGTGATGAGTGTGGTGTGGTGCAAGGGTTTACCTTCTCCTCTTGACTATCAAGTTCAGACTTGGCTGGGGAGAGCTTTACCTCCAGTTTGGCTAGATAAGTGCATCTCTCACAGGTTGTGGTGTTGGGTGGTAGGAGGAGAGGGTTGTCTGTGTACATGAGGCAATTGCTACATTGCCCCAAGATGCCCAGATTCATCAGACAGACAGGAGAGAACACTGGGAGCTGACCCTTGAACATGCCTGAATAAAAAAAACGCTTTCCTCTAGACAAGTGAGGAAAATTAGTATAAGAGCTGTTTTTCTCTAATCCCCAAGAATCAAACTCTGTTTAAGTAAACACAGGTTCTCTGAAGACATGTGAAATTTCACACAGCACAGGTACCACAATAAAGAACTAACATATGCTGGAAACCATCCATCCATCCGCAATGCCTTTTCTCCATTTCTGCACATGGGATCATGGTGTCACTTCAACAGTGACAATCATCTAGTGCCGAGGCTTACACCACTGGGTGGCTAGCCCTGCCGTGGCATTCATCCACATTACACACTTGCATGCATACTCACACCTATGGCTGGTTTACAATGTCCAGTTTATCTACTGCATGTCTTTGGAATATGGAAGAAAAGCAGACCATATGTAGGAAGCCCATGCGAACACTGGGAGGACATGCAGACTCTGCACTGAAGACACCCCAGTCAAAAACTGAACCAGGGATCCACTTGCTGCAAGGAGAAAATTATATCTACAGTGCCACTTTGCTGTCAGCTGGAAACATTCCATTTAATTTATGAAACAATGGGCTTTCTTTTTAAATATGTATTGTAGATTAACAAAACCTCAAACTGTCAAACCAGCAAGGAAAAATTCCACATAGTACTAGCGTACACTCAGTTTATTAGCTGCTTTCGTCAAAAAGACTTCATCAAAATACAAATTCACATAAAATTCACTGTGTTTAAATACTTACACTCCAATCATTTCCAGTTACCTAGTTAATTAAATCATCAGTTAAAACAATAAAATAAATACGCCTCACAGTAAGACGCTGTCCGGTTCGATTCTCAGCTAGAGCGTCATCTGCGTGGAGACATGCGTGAATGGGCGTACCTTCGTTGAAGGTTGTGCGTCAGGGCTGGTAACTTGGAATGTAAAAATCAGCTACCAATCATTAGCGGACCGGAGTTCCACTGTGGTGACCCCAACTGGGAAAAGCCAAAAGACACAACAACTTTACTAAACTTAATATTCGCCATGTCATTGAGTCCAGGGCTTCTGTCAGTAACTTAATCTGCCAAAAAAGTCTCTTTTTGTTCTAAATAAATCTTCAAATTTCCTCCTGTTAAATCCACCTGTCCCTGCTCAATAACCGAAAAAAGAAACTTCTTATAATTAGAACATCTTAAAGTGTGTTTATACAAAGCACCTTTCATATTTTTCTTTTAATATAATACTGATGTTTATTCGTTCAAATAACCCTTCGAGTGGTCATTCCAATATAAAAAGCTGGACATCCTGAACACACAGCAATGTAAACCACACCCCTTGGTTGATAATTATATCTCCCCTTCAAAGTAATAGTATAAAAGGGATCTTCTAACATAATGAAAGGACCTTCAAGAATATGACAAATATTACAGTGTCCACACTTATAAATACCTTTTTGTTTGTATTACAAAAATAGGCTTTTTGGCAGATTAAGTTACTATCAGATAGAAGCTCTGGACTCAATGACATGGAGAACATTAAATGTTTTTTTTTTTAAATAGGAGAGTGCATACTAACAGTTTAGTAAAGTCATTTATTTTATTGTTTTAATTGATAATTTACTTAACTAGGTAACTGGAAATGATTGGAGTATAAGTATTTAAACACAGTGAATTTGATGTGAATTTGTATTCTGATGAAGTCTTTTTGACAAAAGCGGCTAATAAACTGAGTGGAAACTAGTACTGTGTTTAAAACTCAAAAACATTAATTACTACTAAAACAAAACACACACTGGAGCCAGAATAAATGTAGCGCTTTCGTCCTGTTTATAACAGAACTTCTTCAAAATTACAAAATCCACCATTTACATCATTTCCTTTTATACAACAATTGTTTCGACATCATTTCCTACTATTATTAATCCTTAAAAGGACGTCAGTAAAAAATTCACTCAACCAAACAGTACTGTCACTTCCTTATCACAATGTCTACTAATAAAAAACTATGTGTATAATGTAAACTTGTAATAATGTTCTTAATATAACTACATTTGCAATGCATACAAACACTAAATTTTATGACAAAAAAAATTAAAAAATAACATAATTTAAATAACTTTTGACAGAAACTTTGTCATTAATGCCAGGTGTTACATCAGCTCTTAAAAAGATTTGCCATTTTAATTCAATTTTTTCCAAGAAATTATTGAATGAACCTACAAACTTACCTGTTTTCACCTTCTCTATTACAAAAAAGGTACTAGTACTGTGTGGAAGTTTTCCTTGCTGGTTTGGCAGTTTGAGGTTTTGTTATTGTTGTTGTGTATTTCCTTGGATTGGAGTTTTTTTTTACTATTTATTGTAGATTACTAAATAAAAGTGCTTAGACAAGAGGTAAGACAGCACTAAAACCGAAATCCTCTGGACGAATTAATTTTCCCTGTTCTAACTGCTCTTAAGAATTACTACCTTACATTAACCATGCTGAGATACGGGGGAATGGATTTTTCTTATCATAGGAAGTTACTATTTTAATGGCCTAATGGCCCTTACAAGCCTAGCCAAATTTTACCCTTGTTACCATGATCAGCAACTGCTGCACCTGTCCAAGAGGGACACAGTTGGAACCCCCTGGGTGAATTTACATTTACCCATTCAATCTTCCAGATTGAGTCTGAAGAGGGACAATGATGTGGTCTGTTTGATGTGAAGTGGGAGTCTATTCCAAAGGTGTGGTAACTCACGTGCCACTTGACTTGAAGATGTGCAGCATTTCCAAAAAGTGGGCTCAGAGATCGCCTTATATGCAAGGCAGAAATTGTCTCTGAGTAGTCTGTATGAAACAGAATAAAGTGACAGTGATTTCAGACGATCCATGTAGGATAGCTGCTGAAGACCTTGAATTTTCTTTGTGAGGAACCTTTGTGGTGTCTCCAATTGCTGCAGGTGTTTTGAAAGGTAGATAAAAAGGGGGTGTTGTACTCAGTTATTGGCCTAATGAGTGAATAGTACAGGGAGGTGATAACTTCACTTTTTCTCCAGGCAATGCCCGTACTTATGAGGTGAGCCATATAGAATGCCCTTCTTACCACTCTGGGGACATGGTGATCAAAGGCAAGGTTGTTGTCAACCTGAGTGCCCAGATCTCACACCACTGACTGCATACTTAGGGTATTGCCATTGATGTGGTAATTTGCAGGAACATTGCTCTTGCTGAAACGGATAACATATTTTTTTTTTGCATTGAGATTGAGGCCATGACTTTGGCAGCAATCATTTGTTTGTTTAAGACCTTCTTGAAGGATTTTGACATTGTTTGGAGATTCTATGACTGCACCCAGTTTGCAGTCATCAGTAAACTTTGTCAGCTACAGTCCCTTGGTTTTAGCTTGTACTTTGGAGAAATAGATTCCAAATAGTAGAGGTTCTAGGACTGATCCCTGTGGAACACCACTGGAAACCAGTCTGCTGTTAGAGCTGGATTCTCCTATTTTGACTATATGGGTTCTATCACAGAGACAGTTCATAACCCACCTTAAGATATAAGGGTTGATGTCCAGCTGGGAGAGTTTAGTTTGTTAATGATGCTTCAGTGAGGAATAATGTGAAATGCCTTGGCTATATATATATATATATATATATATATATATATATATATATATATATATATATTAAAAAAATTCCTAACATAAGACACACTTTTAACTTTGCTTTAGCAAACTCATGATAATCAGACAGAAAATGGGAAGTACATTACTAGGAAATGTTATTTAGAACAATCTTCTGAAGGTCACAGACTTTTATTTATTTCCCTAAGGTACATTAAGATCTCTCAAATCTCTGATTTTCTACTGATGTTGCCTTATCCCAAACCTTAATGCATTTCTATGTTACTAACTTCTGTGTGGTTTTACTGCAACAGTCAAGACCAGCAAAGGAAAACCTTATTAAAGAGGAAAAAATGGCCCTTTATTTTAGTTTCCACTGTCTAAGCATAATGATGCACCATTTATTTTAATAATTCATTTTAATGTCAACAGAAAAAAATCCCATTCTCTAACTAAATAAAATACAGAAACATGACTATTCAGGCAAAATAATAAAGTCATTTTCATGTCAACACACATTAAACATATAACTTCTGCACAGAATGAACAGAAAAAGAGCTATTTGTTAAAATGCAAAAAATGCCAACACAGTCAGAATAATGTCAACTTTATGCTTCACTTGAGGCATTAATACAATACCTGCCTGTACCTGCTTTAAAGATAAAAGATAAAACACGTACTTTAGGCTAAAACCAGTTATTTCTCCACAGTGACCTACAATAAATGTGAAGCATTGTCTTAACTATCAGGGGTTAACTGTAAATCACTGAATTTTCTACAATGTATATAATATGTATGTATATAATATGTATGTATATATGTATGTATATGTATATATTTATATATATATTTATATATATATATATATATATATATATATATATATATATATATATATTTAGAATATATGCCTATTTGTACTACTGCATAATGACTATACATTACACCACTACTTCCACTGTGTTAACTCTCCCATTTACAATTTTACCCTGTGAGCCAGAGTCATGACTGAAAAGTGTTTTTTCGCCACTCTACCTACCCAGTTAACAAAGTTAATAAATAAAAAATAAATAAAGTAAGTAATTCACAACAGAAGCATTCTCAAAAAAAAACAGATTAAAGTGCATATACTGTAAGGGAAGACAAACACAATGCTACCATAGTCTAGCAGACTAAAGAATACATACAACTGCTGTCAGTATCTTTAACTGTTGCAACTTGGCCCAAGTCTTGGCTTAAAATGGTCCTTTGTACAAGTTTACTTGCAAGCAGAACATTGTGTAAGTCCCAAAACTTTTTGACACTATCAAAGCATGTTTTGCTGTTTTTATATGCTGGACGGCCAAGGCAAGCAAAGAAAGGCTTAAGCAGCTAAAGCCAGCTAGCCATCCTATGGTCTGGGAGGCAGCCAAGCCTGACCTATTAGTGGCACCTTCTGGAGGGAAGCCAATTACCAGAGGAAGTGGCTATGACTCATGGTGAGATGTGGGGCATGTGTCACTACATCAGACATGATGTGTGTGGAAGCATGTATATCATCCCCTTCCAAGGCCACTACCTCAAGCTTACTTGCATGGCTTAAGACTGACAGAGTGGTGCCACTATGGACTGCAACTGGTCCACTTCCTAATGCCCAGTTCTCACATCCAATGCAATGAAAGGTCTAAGGCCTTCAAAACAATAATTAATGGGCTACAGGGCATTGCTCAGTTTGGGAATGCCTGACTCTCACACTTGAAAAAATGAATGAGGCAGGTGGGCACAGGTAGGAGACCCACTGAGCTGGCCCCAAGAAGGTAGGGGGGGTGGAAATGTCATTAGCACAATAACTCCACAGCCTGGGTCAGGGCTGGAAGTGTCATTAGAAGAATATCTCCACAGCCTCGGTCAGGGAGGAAGTGTCATTAGAAGAATACTTCCACAGCCTGGGTCAGGGGGTGGAAGTGGCATTAGAAAAATATCTCCACAGCCTCGGTTAGGGTGGAAGTGTCATTAGTAGAATACCTCCACAGCCTGGGTTGGGGCCAGAAAAGTCATTAGAAAAATATCTCCACAGCCTAGGTTAGGGTGGAAGTGTCATTAGTAGAATACCTCCACAGCCTGGGTCGGGGACTGAAATGTCATTAGAAGAAAATCTCCATAGCCTCAGTTGGAGGCGAAAATGTCATTAGAAGAATACCACCATAGCCTGGATTGGGGTTGGAAGGGTCATTAAAAGAATACCTCCACAGCCTCGGTCAGGGGTGGAAGTGCCATTAAAAGAACACCTCCACAGCCTCAGTCGGGGATGGAAGTACCATTAGAAGGATACCTCCACAGCCTGGGTCAGGGGGTGGAAGTGTCATTAGAAGAACACCTCCACAGCCTGGGGAGGGGGTGGAAGTATCAGTAGAACACCACCTCCACAGCCACAGTCAGGGATGGAAGTGTCATTAGAAGGATACCTCCACAGCCTGGGTGAGAAGGTGGAAGTGTCATCAGAAGAATACCTCCGCAGCCTGGGTCAGGGCGTGGAAGTGTCATTAGAAGAATACCTCTACAGCCTGGGTCAGGGGATGGAAGTGCCATTAGAAAGATACCTCCACAGCCTGGGTCAGGGGTGGAAGTGTCATTAGAAGAAAACTTCCACAGCCTGGGTCAGGAGGTGGAAGTGTCATTTGAAGAATACCCCACAGCCCTCGGTCAGAAAAGGGATTTTAGTTGACAGCTTCTTGCACATTCAGTGGTAGTTGTAAAGAAACAGTTCTGTAGCTGCAGCTTAACGTACACACCACAAGTAAAATGTATCACATTGTTTGGTTCTCTGCTGAAGATATGATAACTTAGAATCATTGTATGGTACAAATGTCTATTACTTCTGATGTCCACCTGGCTTCAAGGATGAAAATGTCATCCAGATCTGTCAGGCTTACCTTTGATTTAAGATAACATTACATTGAGAGAAGACTGACAACAAATTTCTGTACAGAGAAAGGACAGACCATTCTAGTAAAATATACAAGCTGTATGAGATGTGTTGACAACTACCAGTAAAAATGTATTTCTAGTTAATGGTGGTAAGGAGATCCATGTAGTGTCTGTGTAGGCAGTTTTTTTGTTTTTTTACTCTTTCTTGTACTTGTCTGCTTTAGCTCTTCTGCTTTCTGTATATATACTAGATTGTACTTCTCAGCATTAATAACCTTCCCCTCCTGATCAAATTTCATGGTAATGTAAGTAATTACCTGGAGAGATTTGTATCTTCAGATATAGATGTATCTATCAAAATACATTAGTACAGGGGTCTTGTGAGGTCTTAATGTGATTTATTTCAGCAGTGGTGAACTAAATAGAGGTAGTGGCTAGGGTGACCATTATATAAGCAACTATTAAGAATGCAAGCTTTCCCTTTCAATTCTTAAACACACAAATTAAGGTAACAAGATGAACTGGTCCCCAAAAGTAAGAAAAACATGCCAGCTAATGTTCTATCATTTTGACAAAAAGCTGACAAACAATGGCAGCTAATGTTCTGTCACCTTGACAGACTTGCCACATCTCTTAATTCAGTCTCAGAAGGATAGTCCAAAATAAAGACATGGTAGTCCTTCCCTCTCTGATAAATTCCCTAATGCCAATACGAATCACTAACTGGCCATACCAGTGATGCGGGTAGAAATCAAACTCTTGTGTCAGGGGTCTGACTACTTCTAATCTGTTGGTAGAAAATGGCAGAGAAGGTGTTTGGATAAGGTGAGTCATGCCTTACAGCAGTCTTCAAAGGTGAAGCCTTTACTGAGTCAGCTGCCAGAATTAGCAAGGCACACCCCCAATCTTCATGGCTGCTTTTCACATTCTTGCTACTAACCTAGCAAAAGGACTGGAATTTAGCCCCTCTTACCCATTCATTTAGCAAATCTTAACAGACTACTTTTTACTGACTTTGTGTAACTTGTTTCAGATTAAGTGCAAAACAAGAAAGCTGTAAATCTTTATCTTATGATGACATTACCTTTGCCTTATGAACCTACTCATGAAAACTAGTAGACACATTTGTTGATAAAATTCCATTGTTAGGTTTTGAAATGGTAATAAATCAGTAACTATGTCAAATAGTAACCATATGCTCCTCCCTTAGAAATGTGTTCATACTGATTCAGAAAGCTATCTTACCAAATGCCTATGTTACTTATTCAAAAACTGATGTGGAATTTTAGCATGAATTACCAAGTGCATAGTCAAATGGAATCATAGTTTAATGTTCTGCTGATTACAGTCATGCCACTATATTCTGCACTTCAGTGCCAGAACATTCTGAAATTGTATCCAGTGAGAAGGGGATAAAACAGCACTCAGAGAAAAGCTTTACTTCACATAACTTGTTGTAAGGAAGATGGAGTCTGGTGATGTTTAATGCAAGTCTGAGTCTGGCTCACTGCTTCAGTTCTCAATAAAGAGGTAAGGTAATGCAGGATTGTATTATGAAACTGTCAGACAGAGGTTGCATCAGTGAGCCATATGTATTTGTGTTTACCTATCATGACAGTCACAGTGCTTTAAACTGAAGTTATGGCAGTAAAAGTAAATAAAAGCAGCCCACTTGGCATTTGCTTCAACAATTACAGCGTGATGGATAAATCAAGCTACTTCCTGCATACTTCTGTGTCGCCCTTCAGCAGGAAATTACTCATTGAATAGTATGGAACGTTTCACTAAGCAGAAATTCTGGTGCTTCCCCAATGTCATGGAACAGATTACTGCTCAGCATTGAAACAAAACAAAAACCGTCCACATGGAAAGCTTGAGTGAAGCACCAGGGAAATATCTGATAAATCAAATCCACCCACAATTGAACTTGTTTGCTTACATTTCTGGTTTTAGAAATCTCCATGAAAAGAGTTTACTTATTTGGCAGTAAAATCTCTGATGTGAAGATATAAAATGGGCCATCAAGCCCAACCAGTCAATTGTTTTCCTTATTAATGGATAACTGTACTATGCAGATACAGTAAGAATTTGGAGTAGTGAGACTGAATGTGTGGAAATGTGGCTGAAGTTAAAAATCAGTGTCTTGTACTGTTGCCTCTTCTCTGAGGTCTGGTAATCTCACAAGTTAGTACATATGTAAGTATCAGGGGTGTTGAGGATACAGTCCCCCCAACTGGGAGGTGCAGTGGGGGCCCTGCAAAACAAATAAATAAATAATAAAACAATGTTGTTGTTGTATAATAATTTTAAATTAAAGGTGATTGGCAGTATTCTCTGTTCTTCTATATTTTTTTTTAATTCTGAGACTTGAAATGACAATATCATGCCAAAAATGCACAACCAGAAAATATATACCTTACAGCATTTTTTATTTTGCATTAAGAAAATTCACTGTGTCAGAATAAAAGGACCGATATGCAAATCATTCCAAGATACAGTACATCCATCCATCCACTCATTCATTTTTTAATACCCACCTTCATCTAAATCAAGGTCAAAGGGCCAAAGCATACCAAGCAGAAAAAAAGGGCATGAGGAAAGGAGAAGTCCTGCACAGACAGCAACTCCATCATCGTGCATACAAACATATGCACAAGCGTGTACACACACACACATTAATACACAAACTGTATTAAATATATTAAATATTTTATGTTTATAAAGCAAATAATGTTTTTGTAAAAATGGCACATTTTGGCAATAGCTTAAATCAGAAGAACTGCCTTATAGTATGCCCAAACCTAACAGAATTCATCTGGAAAAACTCATACAAAACTAAACTGCATTTTTTTTTTTCAGATCTCTAGAATGTCGTAAACAGTTTAAGACTGCCTCTGTCTAATTAAACAAGCTTTGTTACCATTTGAATTACTCATGTTACATTAATCCATATTTTCGATTCATTTTCCTCTGTTTTTTACAGTAAACCTGAGAAGTATTTAACAAAGAATGCATAACTTTAATAATATACTAGGTTCTAATATAAAAAAGAACAATGATCTTCTAACAATCTACAAGCAAAATATAACAAATAAATATGCATTTGCAAAAGAGAGCTTTCTATAACGAAAATGTAAAGCAATCTGAATGATTTGGTAAGAGTTTTAAATTGCAAGTCTCCTAAGAGCAAGTCCTGAAATATCAGAAATGAACAAGTCTTGAAATTACAACATGGAAGATGATGACTTTTGGTATATGGTAAGCTGAATGAAACCACTTCCGTCACAGCAAGTGTTCAGTCAACATGTGTTGAATACTGCTGAAAATGCCAATTTTATGAATCAACCTGGTACTCTGACATTGCACATATCAGGAGAAACATCTTATTGTCAATGTGCATTGATTACAACACTCCAATATAGGTAGTGCAAAAGTCTTGCCCCCCCCCAAAAAAAAAAATTGCTGTGCTGCTGTGTCTTTTTTATTCAAAGAGCTACTTTGAAGAAATCTGTATCTGTGCTGCTTCGACTGCATTTCTGACTCTTGGTTATGATCTTCTGCCACCAGCAGCATTCATATCTACAAACAATGTTGAATTATGGTTACACGTTTGTGTAATATTGACAGAAACAACATTTAACTAATAACTACTTACTTCAGTTACTGGTTCATTACATTTTAATTGTAAATCCCAGCAGAAGGTTTTCAAACAGAATAAAGCCGACACCCCATTTCAGACACAGGCTTTCTTCCATTTCTACAGGTTCTCGCGGAATATAGTTCTAGATTAGGAGGAATACTACACTTACTTTGTGAAATGGTTTAGGACTGCGAGAACCATGCAGATATTAGACATTAAATCACAGTTACAAGTTATGCTCTTTTCCAATCATAAATTCTTATTCTGGTGCCCATTTTAGAAACAATCAGGGTGGCTGGATTAAGAATGATTCTTTCTGCCTATGCTACCTGGTCAATGGAGGATGGTCAATCGGTGTGAGGGAGAGAATCTCTGATTTAGAAGTACAGTAAAGTTGCACTGAGAAATGCCCCATATACACAACTCATTTCCATGTTTGTGTATAAAACACTGCACTGTCAAATCTAACCATCCTGCAACAAAGTAGTTGATGCACCTCTTACACACGTACATGCACACGCACGCACACAAGCACACACATACACACAGATATTCCTACACACTGACACATACACACACAAATATATCCAAGTATCCCTAACAAGTCCCCATGCTTGTGTTCAAATTCAAGGAGACTCTCACCCATATTTATGCTCCAGTAGACACACACACACACACACACACACACACACACACACACACACACACACACACACACACACACACACAGAGTCAGCATCCCATACCTGCCTTAAACAGCATGACTACTCAGACAGACACATACACACATCTATTAGATGACGTTATGCCCTACTGACGAACACACAGATGCACACACACCCATAGCTCCACCTATTTACCTGGACTGCAACTATTCCCATATGAGTGAATGCTATCAAATGATGGCATTTTATTTTTTCTTCTATAAAAAAAATTAACTAGGCTGAGGACTAATCAGAAACCACCGCCATTCCTGGGGTAATTACATGACAAACTAGCAGAAGCCATTTTCCTGAACTGCTGTATTACTATTCAATTTTCACAGCAAGACCACTCTCTAAGCTATGGCCATTGGTAGGGGTCAACAGTAATGACAGTGTTTTCTGAATTAGAAAGGTGAGCCTTTCTGAATCTCACGGACTGTACAGGGACTTTTAAAAATGCAACCTCCTAACAGTGGAACTTAGAACTGCGGAATGCTATCCTATGACATATCCATGATTAACATTCTGTGTTTCTACTTTTGTTAAAAGATTAAGTATAAGAAAGGAATAAATGAAGTTTCTTTGCACAATTTTGTATTAAAAGCTAATTATTTTAGTGATCTGTAATGTATTACAGTCTTAACAAAGAGAGTGCTGCTGATAGCAACCTGTTTAAATGCCTGAAAAGCATGTTTCTCCCTAAATGGAAGGACAGCTATGTATCAAAATACTGAAAATATGTTGCTTTATTTTGTAAACATTACACAGTTTACTTTACACAATAACAACATAAGAATATAGGCAGTGATACTTTAAAAGTGCAGTAGGGCACTCCAGGGTAAGCATAGAACAAATAAAACAAGCAGAGAGGCTGTAAATAAGGCTACAAGCAACTACTGAGAACGATGCTTCAAAAACCACCTCTCGCTAAATGCCAACAAATCCAAAATTCTACTATTCTCTCCCTCAATATCCCTCCCTCTCGACAAAAACTCTTTCAATATTATCAGCCATGCCAACACCACCATAGAAGTTGTCCCTTTTGCCAAACTTCCTGGGGTTACTACTGATGAACACCTAAAATTTGATACTCATATTCAGCTAAATATTAAAAAAAAAAACACATCAGAAACTTGGCATGCTGTACAGAAACTCCCACTTTCTCTCCCCTTCTACAAGACAAACACTTGCCACTACCTACTTACTACCGTCACTATTGTGCGGTGCTCCCCTACTAACCAACCTATCTTCCTCTATCTCTTCCAAACTGGAAATCTGTTACAACAAAATCTCAAAATTTGCCACTAAATCCAAATACTCCTCCCACCACTGTACATCTCTCCACCTGCTAAATTGGCTAGAACTTCCCAACTACCTTGACTACCTCCAACTCACTACAGCCCACAAGCTAATTTTTAAACTAACTAAATGCCCAGCACTAACAAACATCTTACCATCATACACCACACACAGAACTCTAAGATGATCTTCCCACCAAAATCTAATTACTGTACACAAACCAAACCGTCCCACTGGTCAGCTTCTCCTATCCTTTTCCTTAGCCAAAAATGGAATTCTCTCCCTCCTTCTCTAAGAATTTCTGAAAACTTTGAACACTTTAAAACCCAGCTCCATTCCTACCTCTCCCATAATTGGAAATGTAATTGCACCCTACCTACCTAACCTGCTAATAACTACTACAAGTACTGACTTCCTAAACAGCTGACTCACTCTGAATATAACGTAATTTAACATCTGTATCTTGATTGTATACATTGTAAATAGTATACTATCTGTCTTCTCTCTCCCCCATCTGGAATGATTCTCACTATTGCCAAAATATAAATTGCGATAATATTTAACAAAGAACATCAACGCATCCCTAACCTAAAATGTAATGTATGCACTCCAATTTTTTCTATTATACAACTGCCTCTCTCTGAATATATCAATATCATGAATGTATACATTGTAAATAATGTACTTTCCACCTTTATTCACCCCTTTTCTGGGGAAAAATTTTATTTACTGCCATCTTACAAATGTTAGTTTTTATAAGCATTTACAATATGTACAATTTAACCTCTGTACAACTTGTTCTCTAATCTAGTATGTAAGTATGTAACGTATGTTCTTCTATTTTGCTATTATATTTGCTTAGTTTTACTATATAATATTACATTTTGCTTATTTTTACTATGTAATATGGAGCTTTTCTCCCCGGGCCTCCACTGAAAAAGGGCTCCTTGAGCCCAGTGGACCTCCCCGGTCATCAAACTGGAAATAAATAAATAAAGCACTTGTCCTTTTCACTCATGTGCACATGCTCTCCTGGAAGGAGGCACAGCCAGATTCTTCAGATTTTTGTTACTAAATTCTTATCTGACACAAGTGTACACAAACTGTAAAGAACATGTCACACATCTAAATGCATATTCTGCAACATTTTAAGGTCATTAGTATGTAGAATGAAAACTAAGCTATTTTCACTAGCTGGGGTATGCTACATAATCTTACTACAGCTAGGCTTAGAGCAGTCACTTTACTTTTCAGCAGTGACTCAGTGCAGTAATATCCCTTAAGTAAGAGCTGCCTGACTGGTAAAGCTCTGAAATGTATATTCTGCCTCCGAGTGCATATGAGATCATGGCTAATTCTTGGAACAAAGTATACACACTATCAGAAAATAAACAGTCTGTAATGCATTAATGTCTGTAACCAATTATATTCTGGGCTGACGCTGAAATTGGTCATTTATGCTCGGTGCTGTACCCAGGTTAACACATTCAAATAAATGCATTCAGTGACAGCTACCATAAGAACGTTTTTGCAAGTCAAAAACTAACTTTTCTAGAAACAGTGATTTCTCAGACAAAGGGCCCTTTTAGGACACTTGGTATACACCAAGGCATTAAACTAAGTACTACCTACACTCGGAGAGAAATAAAGGACAAGGACATGCATTAAAGTAAGCTGTCAGGTCATCTCAAAATACATAAATAGGTGTGTGAAAATAAAGCTCTTTCTTTTAAGCATGACCAACAAATAATACAGAACTACAGTAACATCAGCTGAAGCAGAAACAGCCCTCTCCAGAATATTAGCTGTAATATGGAACCACCTCCCAAATGATGTGAAAAATAATCAAACTTTTAAGTCATTCAAAGCATCTCTGAATGAACATTTAGCCTAAGAAGCTAAATGCACCTGACATCATGATGCTGGTTAAATGCTCGCAGTTGTTCACATATGAGACTGTACAGTAAAGTTTGTTTGTTTCTTTCGGCTTTTCCCGGTTAGGGGTCGCCACAGCGGAACTCCGGTCGACCACTAATGATTGGCAGTAGCTTTTGATGTGCTGGCTTGCCGGGCCTAATGCACAACCTTCAACGAAGGAATGCCTATTCACGCATGTCGCCACACTACTCAACTTCCCGTGCCCGATTCCATTTGACCTGGCCACTTACACTGAAAGTAGACGGAGAGCATGTGTTTTGGAATCTAGTCCCTATAGTAAGTTTGTTTATAAACAGGCCTTACAGTGTAAAAGCAAGTCTTTCAGGATCAGGATCAGGGCAGATTTACACTGAGAGGAACTCTTTTGGAATCTGGGCCCATATATATGTGTAAATAAGTATATTTTACTTTTATTGCATTTTGCATGTGTTAACTCTTTGTTCAGCATTACATTGTGCTTTAATACACTGACATAAGTATTTTCTGTAGTGTTATTACATATCATCCAGTTTCTTAGTACTGCTTTCAGTACCCAGGTCATGACCAAAAATGTCAAAAGACCAGCTTACCTAGCCAATAGAAAATGCAAATAAATAAATAACACTAATGCAAATTGTCTGTCAGTAAACACACACACACATACAATAACAATGTATCTACTTATACCCTAGCAAAATGCTTCCTATTAATAGTTTAGCTACAGCCAGAAACTACAAGTACAAAATAAGTATATTTATGGGGTCATATCCTGACATTCTATGCAAACAAATACTCCCAAAACAATGGAGAAATGTTGGTTGAGATTTTGAATAACATATTTTAATGTTTGTTACATGCAATACTCTTCGTAAAGGTTTGTGATCCCTTTTAAAAAAAGTCAACTAATTTTCATGGTTTAAAAAAATCATATTCATGGCAGAGTGGTTGAAAGACTAGGGGAGGGAGTCACCTTTTGCAGAAAAAAAAACAAGAAAATTAATCAATATTACTTGTCAAAACATTAACAAATATATGTAACTGTCTCTAGGTGATAAGTAGTAAAATTCAAAGAGTGTCATTAAAAAACATTGACAATTGCCTCAAGAGCTACAAGAAAAATAAACATTTAACAACAATGAAAAATATGTGATAAAGGTGGTCCAGAAACTGAACCAATCACATATAAATTGGAAAAATGCTCAGTTAATTCCTTTTATTTATCCACATCCAAAGAATATGTAAAAACAGTATGAAAGACAGACACGCTGTATCACTACTAAAGAACAGTCATAAATGTTAATTTGATATATATTTGAAATTCACTTTTGATTGATATATGATACATGATATGATACATATATTGATCTATACTATACATACATATTCTTACTTTTATATTATTTTATTTTTTTTTATTTTTTCTATTTTTATATTATTTTATTTGTAATGCCTTATATACTACCATATCTATTTCTATCTCTATCTACTCATTTTATATTTTTTATTGTATTAAATATTATATATTTTATGTATTAATTATTTTAATTAAATCTTAATTCTTTAAATTTTAAAGTTTTACCAAAGCCTCTAAATATGCACATATATTGTTAAACATATATATTATTTTTTTTATAGTATTTTTTTTGTGATTACTTGTTACTACATGTCTGGACTGATTCTTACTTATGTCAATTTGTTAAATGTTTAAATAATGAAATCAACAAAAATTACAATTTAACATAATTAATCATATTATATCTTTAGTTACAGTTAATAGATCTGAAGAAGCTGGCGTGTTGTTAATGCGTGAGCCATCTCTCTCTTACTTTTTTATAGAAAGAAGAGAAGTTTGCTGCATTGCATAATCGGGTGTCATCCATGTGTGTGTTTTTCACGATTTTCTCCTGTGTGGCTTAGTGGTGAGGACCTTTGGAGGTTTTGCTGGGATTGTGTTACATATACTAAAGAACAGTCAGAAACCCATGATTACAAATCTGAACATACACAAATGGTTAGTATTATTTTATCATGTGATTCACCTCAAAAGTTTATCTTGCTAACTATTCAGGTAAATGGAAGCACTTTATAAGATCACGTAGCAACTCAGTCTCTGCAGATGACTTACTTTTTGATTACTACCACAACATTCTAATGTAATGCAATCCACTTGGCTTAATGATAAGAGTTTTATGAACTTAGTAAAGGGAAACTGAAATCCACAAGTCAGGATGAATGTCTGCTCTGAATGTACAGTTGCCATAGTTTTTTCATAACATCTTATTCTGCTGTTCTATGTCATCACACAAACGCTCCAGGTTTTGGTCTGATGAACTTTGTGAATGCACAAACGAAAAGCGCTTCACCTTAATAAATTTAGAGTTTAGTCCGAGCTCTGGCCATGTTTTTTGTTTATTTTTATAAACTCAAATATGACTATCTTTACTCATTTCTCCCCAGACCCTCTACCTTTTTACGTAATCTAATCTGTTCAGGTAATATTCATCCCAACCCAGGCCTACACGCTTACCCAAACCATCTCTCCTCCCCGCCAACTTTGTCCTCCCCCCTACCTATCCCTCATCTACTTACTACCTCATCTATTAAAAATATTAAACTTATTACTCTCAGTATCCATAGTATTCAAAACAAAGTCACTGAACTCCATTCCTGGATATCACTCCACACCCCAGATATTCTATCTCTGAAACCTGATTAAAACCTCACGTATCTAATACAGAAATCTTATCCCCTGGTTACAATATTTTCCGTCAAGATAGACCCACAAAGAAAGGAGGAGGTGTGGCTCTTCAACAGCTTTCCATCCACCCACCCCCTTTCACCCCCCTAGCTTTCACCCAGCTGAAATACTCATTGTCAACTGTAACTTAAACAAACAAAAGAAAATAGCTATTGCCTCCATACACATACCACCTGGTAACAATATCCCTACCCTTGAACTATTCCTTGCCTGGATCTCTCAAACTATCTCCTATGAAACTATTATTCTAGGCGATGTTAGCATTGACTGAAATACAGAGACCTCTGACTCTTCCTCCACTAGTACCAATCTAAACACGTTTTTACAACTTATAACCTCTCCTACTCACATAAACCAACTATCTAACTCCAGCTCAACCCTGGACTGGATTCTGACCTCCCACCCTAATCACTATCATAACCCCAACTCCCTTAGTGATCATCTCCCAACTTCAGTTCAACACCACTCGTCCCATGCTACTAAATCCCACACATATACAGACTGCCATACCTTATCTAACTTTGACTCAAAACTATTTAACTAAACCCTCTGTTTTACAGGTTGGTCTTTCCTCTTTTATCTCCCCCTTGAAGAAGCCGTCCTAAAATTTAACAGTATATTTCTTAACATTCTCAACTCCTTAGCCCCAATCAGAAAAACTAGATTCAAAACTAAATCTGCCCCATGGATTACCAAAGAGAGTCTCTCCCTCATGCAGAAAAGGGACAGAGCTTGGAAAGCTGGGCACAAGCAATAAACTTCTGCAAATCTCCAGCTCTACTGAGAACTTCAAAACTTAACTAAAAAAAAATCTACCTTGACAAAAAAACTTTTTACCTCAACAAATGTAAAAACCCCCTTTCCACCCCCAAAAAATGCTGGTCCTCTATCAACAAGATACTACACCCTGGTAACCCATCCCATCCCACTCCCTTCCCTAACTCATCCTCTACCGAAACTGCCACTTCACTGAACTTCTTCTTTATTGACTCTATACAGAACTTACTTAAACCCGATTCTAACTATATTCTTGATACCCCACCTTCTCTTCCCCCATACTGCTTTTTTCTCCATTAAAACCATCCACACTGCTACTATTTGCCTATTTCTTAATAAACTCAAACCCTGCTTCCCCTCCCCCAATAACCTACCACCTGCCTTTCTCAAGTTAGCAGCCTCCTCTTTTGCCTATCCTGTCTCCATCCTCATCAATCGTTCTATTCAATAAAGTACCATCCATGCTATCTGGAAAAAATTCTATGTTCTACCCCTGCACAAGGGAGGTAACTCCACTGACCCATCAAATGTTAGGCCAATTGTAATTCTAGCCCCCTATCTAAAATTCTTGAAAAGTGCATACACAAACAGCTCATAACTTACCTCACTTAAGAGAACCTCCTCACCCCCACACAACATGGTTTCCAACCCAAGCATAGCACCTCTACAGCTCTATTATCTTTTACTCATTCTATTTCTTCATCTATCAATAACAACAAATTAGTCTCCTGCCTGTTCCCCGACCTCTCTAAAGCCTTTGATATTCTATCTCAAACTCTTTCTCTCCAAACTAGCTTCCCTTAACCTCTCTAACTCCACATTAGGCTGGTTCTCTAGTTACCTATCTCACAGACTCCAATCTGTTAAGTGGCTCTCTTTCTCCTCTCCTTTTCTCCCTATTCAAACTGGGGTTCCCCAAGGCTCCAAACTGGGGCTCCCTCTTATTCAATAGCTTTACTAACAATCTCTACCACTCCTGCCCACACTCCACCCTTATTTAATATGCTGACGACTCTACTATTATCTCCACTTCTGACTCTCTTCCTCACCTACTCACCCTCACTCAAGAATCTCTACACTCTGCTGAAAAATGTCTCACTGCTAACTAACTCCTACTTAACCCTAACAAAATTAAACTCATACTCTTCTTGCCCAAAACTCTCCATCTCTAAACAACACTTCCATCAAAGTGGAATCACATACTAAACTCCTTGGGGTTTACATAGATGATGAGCTTAAATTTGACGTCCATATCAATAACTGTATAAAAAAGACACACCAAAAAGTGGGACTATTGTACAGAAACAAAAAATTCCTTACTCCTGAAGCTAAACAGTCCCTAGCTCAAGCCTACCTACTTCCCACCCTACTTTATGCTGCCCCAGTATTTACCCACCTACAAAAGAACCTGATTTCCAAACTGGAACTCACCTACAATAAAATACCTTGATTTGCCAGTAACCTCCCATACCGTACACACCACTGCCTTGCCTTAAAAAACTTCACTGGCTTGAACGTCAACACCAAGTCCTCTTGCCACAGCTCCACCTGATCCAAATCATCCTTCATCAACTCCTAGCTTGTCCATCGCTGACTGATCTTATCTCCCTTTATATCCCTAATATGACCTACGTAGTTCTGACCAACTCTTGCTGCATATCACAAAACCCAACAAATCCATTGGTAAGACACTTTACAGTCATTCTGTCACCTCTGCCTGGAACAACCTTCCTCTCCAACTACGCAAAATAGACAACATCCACACTTTTAAAACAGCACTAAAGGAATTCTTGCAGTCCTCCTGGATCTGCTCCTGCAATGACCCCACATGAACATCTAGACCACACTTCCTCTCCCACTAACTGCACTCCTTTCTTGTCTCCTATCTCAGCCACTCCTTTAGAATATCCTAGTCCTACTGACTTATCTATCCCTTACTTTGTCTCAGTATCTGGTTTACTTAATATTTTCATTTCTATCCATATCGAATTTACTTGCATATCTCTTACTTCTCGGGAGTTATTTTATGTATAGCTATGTATATTGACAAAGAGTAATGGCTAAACATTTCCTACCTCTATTTTGTTGAATGTTTCACAGTATTGTATAAATTCCTCCATTTGTTTGTTGAATATTTCACTGTACTGCAAAAAAACTTTTTTATTTGTTGTTTTTGTAAACAGTTTATTTGGAGCTTTTCTCCTCGGGTCCCTGCTGAAAAAGGGCAGCTTGCCCAGCCAAACTAACCGAGTTAACAAATGTCAAATAAATAGAACAAAAAAAATAAAATGAAACACAAGCTACCATGCTTTTTATCAGGTTTTAGCAGTGAAAATGCATTTCTGGAAGTATCAATGGAGCCTAAGAAAGGTGAAAGGAAGGTATCTACCTAAGTGACATGTTTGTAAAGAAAAATGTCAGTATTCACAGTACCACGTTTAAAGGCCATGTTAGAAAACTCTGAAGGCAAACACAGGAAGAGACAAAGTAGACAAAAACTGCAGTTTCTCTAAACACTGATATCAGAATGGTAAGAAGTAACACACTAATGACCTACTGCTATGCTGCCAGGCAGTGTGCAGACACTTAAAATAGCAACATCTTACCAGAAGAACTTAGCTGGACTATGAAAATGTGTCCTCACACTCTCCATGTATCCACAGATAGTGCCCAAATTGCTCTAGACTGCCAAATATAATGGCAGCTGTGAAGCATAAGGTTGCAAGTTTACGGACCACTCCGTGGTCCAATGTGCATCATCCCAGAGTTATTTTTTTTCTCTATATAGTAACACTCGGGTATAGTTTAGCAAGCAGCCTCTTACTTTCTTCACATTTTTTTCTCCTGCCACAGATTACAGAGATACTGCCATTTGTGGTAGTCATATTTGGCATTTTTTAAACAAATTTGTTTCAGCTTCCCCAATGTAGATGCACCAGCACTCTTTCTGCAGTGTTCACTGTTAATCACTGTCTCCGATTTTACATCCTGAAAATTAGTATTGCTATCAGCAGAGTGCTGCAGTGCATATATATATATATATATATATATATATATATATATATATATATATATATATATATATATATAGCTGTAGTGAAGGTCTTTGCTACAGTGCATACATATAACTATAGTAAAACTGTCTGCTACAGTGCATACGTATAGCTGTAATAAAGCTCTGTGCTACAGTCACATATATAGCTGTAGCGAGGCTCGGTGCTACAGTACATACACATAACCATGGTGAAGCTCTGTGCTCCAGTGTGTAAGTACAGTTACAATGAAGCTCTGTGCTACAGTGCATAGGTATAGCTGTAATGGAGTTCTGTGCTACAGTGCATACATATAGCTGTAGTGAAGCTCTGTGCTAAAGTGCATACACATAGCTGTAGTGAAGCTCTGTGCTACCATGCACACACATAGCTGTAGTGAAGCTCTGTGCTACCATGCACACACATAGCTGTAGTGAAGTTCTGTGCTACAGTGTATAGTTATAGCTATAATGAAGCTCTGTGCTACAGTGCATACATATAGCTGTAGTGAAGCTCTGTGCTACAGTGCATACATATAGCTGTAGTGAAGCTCTGTGTTGCAGTGCATACATATAGCTGTAGTGAAGCTCGGTGCTACAGTACATACACATAGCCATGGTGAAGCTCTGTGCTCCAGTACATAGGTATAACTGCAGTGAAGCTCTGTGCTACTGTGGATATGTACAGCTGTAATGAAGGTCTGTGCTACAGTGCATACGTATAGCTGTAGTGAAACTCTGCTACAGTGCATATGTATAGTTGTAGTGAAGCTCTGTGCTACAGTGCATACGTACAGCTGTAATGAAGCTCTGTGCTACAGTGCATATGTATAGCTGTATGAAGCTCTGTGCTACAGTGCATACACACAGCTGTAGTTAAGCTCTGTGCTACAGTGCGTAAGCACAGCTACAGTGAAGCTCTGTGCTACAGTGCATACATACACCTGTAGTGAAGCTCTGTGCTATAGTGCATAAGTACAGCTATAGAGAAGCTCTGTGCTACAGTGCATATGTATAGCTGTATGAAGCTCTGTGCTACAGTGCATACACACAGCTGTAGTTAAGCTCTGTGCTACAGTGTGTAAGCAAAGCTACAGTGAAGCTCTGTGCTACAGTGCACAGGTATAGATGTAATGAAACTCTGTGCCACAGTGCATACGTACAGCTGTAGTGAAGCTCTGTGCTACAGTGCATACATATAGCTGTAGTGAAGCTTGGTGCTACAGTACATACACAGTCATGGTGAAGCTCTGTGCTCCAGTGCATAAGTACAGCTACAGTGCATAGGTATAGCTGTAATGAAGCTCTGTGCCACAGTGCATACATATAGCTATAGTGAAGCTCTGTGTTACTGTGAATACATATAGCTGTAGTGAAGCTCGGTACTACAGTACATACATATAGCGGTATTGAACCTCTGTATTACAGTGCATATGTACAGCTGTATGAAGCTCTGTGCTATAGTGCATACACATAGCTGTAGTTAAGCTCTGTGCTACAGTGCGTAAGCACAGCTACAGTGCACAGGTATAGCTGTAATGAAACTCTGTGCCACAGTGCATACGTATAGCTGTAGTGAAGCTCTGTGCTACAGTGCATACATATAGCGGCAGTGAAGCTCTGTGCTACAGTGCATACATATAGTGTCAGTGAAGCTCTGTGCTACACTGCATAAACATAGCTGCAGTGAAGCTCTGTGCTACAGTGCATAAACATAGCTGTAGTGAACCTCTGTATTACAGTGCATATGTACAGCTGCAGTAAAGCTCTGTGCTACCATGCATACTCATAGCTGTAGTGACACTCTGTGCTACAGTGCATAGGTATAGCTTTAATGAAGCTCTGTGCTACAGTGCATACGTACAGCTATAGTGAAGCTCTGTGCTACAGTGCCTATGTATAGCTGTAGTCAAGCTCTGTGTTACAGTGCATACATACAGCTATAGTGAAGCTCTGTGCTACAGTGCATAAGTACAGCTATAGAGAAGCTCTGTAATACAGTGCATAGGTATAGCTGTAGTGAAACTCTGTGCTACAGTGCATACATATAGCTGTAGTGAAGCTCTGTGCTGAAGTGCCTACATATACCTGTAGTGAAGCTCTGTACTACCATACATACACATAGCTGTATTGATGCTCTGTGCTACAGTGCATACGTATACCTGTAGTGAAGCTCTGTGCTACCATGCATACACATAGCTGTAGTGAAGCTCTGTGCTACTGTGGATACGTATAGCTGTAATGAAGGTCTGTGCTACAGTGCATACATAAAGCTGTAGTGAAACTCTGTGCTACAGTGCATACGTATAGCTGTAGTGTAGCTCTGTGCTACAGTGCTTATGTATAGCTGTAGTAAAGCTCTGTGCTACAGTGCATACATACAGCTGTAGTGAAGCTATGTGCTATAGTGCATAAGTACAGCTATAGAGAAGCTCTGTAATACAGTGCATAGGTATAGCTGTAGTGAACCTCTGTGCTACAGTGCATACATATAGCTGTAGTGAAGCTCTGTGCTAAAGAGCATACATATACCTGTAGTGAAGCTCTGTACTACCATACATACACATAGCTGTAGTGATGCTCTATGCTACAGTGCATACGTACAGCTGTAGTGAAGCTCTGTGCTACAGTGCAAAAGTACATGTATAGAGAAGCTCTGTAATACAGTGCATAAGTATAGCTATAGTGAAGCTCTGTGCTACAGTGCACACGTATAGCTGTAGTGAAGCTCTGTGCTACAGTGCATATGTATAGCTGTAGTGAAGCTCTGTGCTACAGTGCATACACATAGCTGTAGTGAAGCTCTGTGCTACAGTGCAAACATATAGCTGTAGTGAAGCTTTGTGCTACAGTGCATACACAGCTGTCTGAGGAACTTTTATATAAACAGAAGAGATCAGTTTATACTGCGAGATTACAGGATGAATGTTGAAAATATTGTAAAGATCAGCGAATAGGGAATACTGAAAGCAGTTTGATGCTGCTTCACCGGGGTTTATGAAGTGTCAACTGTCGACAGAAATGAATAAATAGAGGTCCTGGACCTCAAGACAGAGTAAGGGCTTGTTGGTGTTTGGAAACATGCCAAAATTACAACTCTGAATACATAAGAAAAGATTAAAAGTCATCAAAAACATGTGTGAAATGTACTTTGAAGCTTTTTACCAGCTTGCAGTTAACAGAAATTGGAGTGTCTGTTAAAACATCAACACAGATTCAGGATAGTCTAATAAACCAATGACTCATAGAACTGTCATTGTAAGCACGTGAAAAAACATGTCACTTATTTACCATGTCTAGATTGTATAATTTGGACTCACAAAGTTTACTGTAAGAGTAAGGCAGACTGAAGAATGAAATTGTGTCAGTAAGACAGTCTCCATCAGACCCATTATGGTATAACAAATTACAAAAAATTGCACAGTACTTAAAAGTGATGCAAGGCATTATTAATATACACAAAAATTCAAGAAACAATGAAAAATATAAGTGTTTCAGTTTTTAAGTGAAAATTTCCTTCAAATGTATTTAACATCAACTAGCAGATATACTGTCCTAATTCTACGTGCTCACCACTTCATACTGAAGACGTTCAGAAAAGTGACAAACATAACCATTCTCTAAGCAAATATCCAAAGACTAATTTTGCTGCGTGATCAAAAGACATGAACTAACTAAAGTTGTTTGTCTACTTTTGAGTTAATTTATTTCAAGCAAAGTTGAAAAAGAAAAAGACAATGACAGCATTACCGAGGACAACAGTTTATCCAGAACCATGCTACAGCAGTGACAATCCTGGGAATTAATACATAAAGGAACATGATCGGTATCAATGCCAACAGAAGTAGAAATGACAAAACAGAACAGGAGGCCATTATGCAAAATACATACCTCAGTTTACCAGCTTAGACAAGGGGAAGCTATATGTAGATTAACAGTTGACGCTTAACTCTAGAATGCAAACTTTTCAGAATAAATAGGAACAGCAAGAGACACAGAGACACAGGGGCACTGGAAAATGGACATTTATTGAACGCTGTAGTAATGAACACTAGACTGGTGAGGAAGACTGCGGATCCTGGCCCTTCTTTTTTTTTTTTTTTCCAAAAAAGGTAGGAACATTAGATCTTATTTAGAAGGGATGATGAACAAGGACAGTATGAAGAGCCTTGATACTTTTAAATGTGGGCCTACTTTCTGTACCTTTTGTGAATTCTTGAGCTGCAGATATTTTTTTAATCTGCCCTAGTACTGCTAAGAAATATAACAGTAAGGGGGCTAGAAACTTTAACAGTGAAAAGACTCCTTACAGAACCCAGTGCTCAAAGTGTCAAGTTTTAGTACAGCCCAACACGTCTGAAACTGGAAATAGACTGAGCAAGAATCCTCCTGCAAAGCACAGCACTGATCACAAGGTCATTCTTTTCACACTTTTCACATTTTGGCCATGATCAGGATGGGTCCACTTGAGAGGAACTGTAACGCCATACCTGAAAAGAAGGAATCGGAATGGCAAATTTGCCTTAATGCCTATAACTCACCTGGGCTTCATTTTGTTTGTTCAGTTAAATGTATTCTTCTTCATGAAACTAGGCCACAAATTATTTTATTAATGGCTTTGGCATGACATGTTTGCTCTTTTCCTCACTTTTCTTGGACATTTTTTATGCCTGCATTTCTGATGGTTTCTGCTTGTTTTCTGTTCTGCCACAGCATATAAATATATATATATATATATATAGTTCAACTTCTGATGAGCTGTTTTGCACACTGCTTATGATCGTAGCTTTATGCACAACAACACACTAGACATGATATGTATATAGGACTGTTAACCATTAGAAATCAGGACTAGATTTGCCACAGCTGGAGAAATTAGGTGTTGAAGTCAGTTTTCTGAAAAAAAAATTTTAATCCATAATTGCAGAAAACTGTTGTGTAAACCCAACCTTTAAGAAGATATTACATTAATTTAAATAAGCGTACACCTGATAACAGTTATAATTTTATAACTGTATATATTTTAAAAATATATGGGCAGGATTCAGAAAAGTTAACAGCATCACACTAAGCAGATTTTTACATGACATGCAACTACCAGTGGGGTGTGTGTGATTCAGAAAACCCAGGTATACAACAAGGCTAGCCCAAATAATGTGGTCGGTCATGCTACATGCTAAGCACAACAGAATGTGATGCTATATATGATAACGAGGCATAGCAATTCAAGAATGTTTAAATGCAACATAATGGAGCTTGTGTCCACAGCATATTTGAACTGAGCCATATGTCCATGCTCTGACAAAGTAAATCACGGCATTATATTAGGGGCTATCATAGTCATAGTAAATGTGCACCTGCAGGACAGTGTTACGGTTCGTCCCGATGGTACACAATGCTGCCCCCTGACTGCACTTAATACAGGTGTGCATCACTTATCCTTCCACACAATGCCCAACTGCATTTACATCCATACTGTGTTACTCAGATGTAAATGCAGTTGAATGCTGTGCAGGAGGACATTAAGCAAAGCACAATGTAAAGAATACGGTGTTCGCTTAACATCCTCATTGCTTAATGTTCAATGGGATAGAATGTACCTGAATGTTAAGCGATGCATACCTATATTTTATGGCCTCCATGCATCTGAGATTATGGAATAGTGCCATGTTAACAGGGATGCCATCTAACAAATCATGCAAATGTGGTGACCTCATCTGCAGCCCCACGGGAACTCTGGAGTACCTATCAGAATGGATATCAAGGTATATGCGGCTTTACATATATTCACTACAGGGATCTTTCAGCAACCTAGTAAGGACACAGTAGGGGTATCTCAGGCATCTTCCTAAAGAATATTCCATCAGTTTTTCTATGGCATAATTCAGTATGCAGGGAAGCATATATGATTCCCAAATATCCCAAAGGAGACAGACAGCACCATGCAGGATTTCTATGATACAGCCCATTTTCATGAGATGCTAGGGCCATAGACACTACCCACATTGAAATAAAGCTCCATCTGGTGAACTAGGTAGGAGGTATGTGAACTCCAAAGGGTATCACTTCATCCAGTGGTCTATATTTACAATATGTGTGCAGGCCACCCTGGCAGTTTTCACAACTCCCACATATGTCACACATGACCCATACCAATGGCTTGCGAAGACTGACTTCCAAGAGGGGCATCTTGTTGGTGATGCTGGACATGCCCTGGAACCATAGCTCATGACACCAATAAGGAATCCACATGACACCTATAAGAAATCCACAAAATCAAACAAACCAGGGGTAGAAACCAGAAACATTTCTGAGTGTGTGTGCGTTTGATCTGCTGTCTGGATTCATCTGGTGGTATGACCCTGCCATATTTGCCAAAACACTGACAGGTTGTGTGATATTACCCATTTATACTTAGGAAGCAGTTACAGTACAGTGGGCTATTGCAGGAGCTGCAGTTCCTAGCACAACAGGGAGTGCTCCTGAGATGTCCAGCTTGCCACCCCTTGTGCAATTGAGGTGCCTGTTGATACCTATCATTGTTCTGCAGATGGGATACACAAGAACTGTGCTGGGTACCACTTCTATGCCATTTTTCCTGAGATTCTTCAAGGTGAGACATCATGGCTGGAGAAGGAGAGACAGCAGTACTCCTTTTAGAGTACAGAGTTGGTGTGTGGAGGAGACAAAAACATTTCTCCATCTCATCTGTCCGGACTACAAGCCAAACTCCTGCTTGAGGCTATGAAGGGCTTCAGTACAAGGCTGAAGCATGGAACAGTTTGGGTATGGCTGTCAGCTGTGGTACTGGCATCCCATGCATAGGGGATCAGTACCTTCACCATTACAGCAACATGAGGGAACATAATCTTGATCTCCTATGCCAATGGGAGTATGAAGTTAAGCAACTGGTACCACCTACATACTGTAGGTACATCTGTTACATTAGATCAGATTTTAAAACAGCACTGCATGCCATTCAAAAATATTATATAATTATTCATTTTATGTCTATAGCATGTGAACAGGTCGGAAGGAATAGGCAGATGCATATCAGCAGACTGGAATACCTCACACAGCACTGCATGCTTCATAATGATTTGCTTTTAATATTAGCAGTAGTAGGGATTCACTCAAAAAATTTATAACTTTCATAGACAAGTGTCACTTCTGTCAATTCTGCCATAGTTGAAAGGTGGAAGCATGACCTTTCAGTGTATTTACTGTGTTTGTGTATGCATCCTGTTGTTTAGGTGCGCAAGTGGGTCAGAATGGTGAGACTCTGTTTTCATACTATAGGTTCATAGGATGAAACTAGGCTATTGACCCGGAGGCCCTTATAAGCCTAGCCAAGAATTTCACCCATGTTCTCACAAAGTCAGCACCTGTTTTCCCTGTCCAGCAGGGACACAGGTGGGATTCCAGAGGTATATTTTCTGTTTCCCATCCAGTTGTCCAGGTTCCTCTTAAAGAGGGCTAGTGAGGTACTCTGCTTGACATGGAGAGGGAGTCTATTCCACATATGGGGGTGTCAGTGGGATATAAATCTATCCTAACAACAAGTTCTATTAATGTCACAGACCAGGTTGAGGCCTTGTGTGTAAGTTGAGTGAGTGGAGTTTGACTTACAGATATGCAGCAACTCCATCAAGGCTGAGTCTGAGATGGCCTTGTATGCCAGACACAGGTCACCTCTGGGCAGTCTGTATGAAACTGAGTAGAGGGACAGGGCTTTTAGCCTATCTGTATAGGACAGGTGTTTGAGACCCTGGATTTTCCTCGTCAGGAACCTCTGTGGTCTCTCCGACTGCTGCATGTGCTTGGCAAGGTACATGACAAAGGGGGCATAGCACTCGATAATGGGTCTGATAAGGAAGGAGTACAGGGATGTTATGACCTCCTTGTTCCTGGATGAAATACCCTTACTTATGAGGTGGGCCATGATCAAAACTCAGGTTGTTATCAACCTGAGTGTCCAAGTCCCTCAAGACTGACTGCATACTTAGTATGTTGTAATTAAAATGATAATTAATGGGAATGCCATTTTCCCCAAAGGAGATAATGATGCATTTCCTGGTATTCAGTTTAAGGCCATGCTTCTCGCACCAGTCATTAGTTTGGGTAAGGCCCTCTTGGAGGATGTTCACATCACAAGGGGAATTTATGACAGAGGCCAGCCTGCAGTCATCTGCAAACTTGGTCAGCCACAGACCACTGGTTTTGGCTTTCACCTCAGAAAAGTATATCCAAAACAGTAGCGCCCCCAAGACCGATCCTTGGGGTATGCTGCTTGTTACGGGTCTACTACCAGAGGTGGCTTCCCCTACTTTGACTGAGTGGGTTCTATCGGTGAGCCAGTTAGCTACCCAACAGCTGAGTGAATATATATATATATATATATATATATATATATATATATATATAAAAACAGTCAAACCAGCGTAACAGGGCTGCCAGAACACGAACCAAAAATAGTTCCAAGTAGATAAAATGTTCTCAAATATAACCAAATGACATCAACAACTCAAAAGTACACGAAGAACTTTCTTTATTCAATCAGGGTAAGCACTTTCACTTCAGAGCTTCATCAGACCACAATACCAACTGCAAATACATGCAAACTTAAATACACTTAGCAATTAATCAAAACTAAACTATCAATTAATCATTTAATTAATTAACAGCATTGAAACAGATGGACCTGTGGAACACATTCAGGAATAGGCTGAAACAACCTTTCCATATTAAATTAACACCAAGGTGAATACGCCTAAATAGCATATTTACAGTGAACTCATTCAAATGACTAAAACACACTCAAATGTCAAGAAACTAAAACCTGACTAAGAAACTAACCACTACAGAACTAAAATATACACCATAATGACTTTCTCTAGACTAAAAAACATGTCAAAGTGCATAAACACATATAAATAAATAAATAAATACATATGTATAGGCATATGTATAATTCATATGGGAGCTAATAAAAAACCTAAATGTAGTAACATACATGTATAATGTAATAAAACAAATATGAGTGCGTATATACATATATATGTACTAAAAAATTTTTTAAAAGAGAACTATTTATATATATCATTTACATAGCCTCCTTCTCTTCAATGCTGGTTTAATGGATGCCCTCTCATTTAAACCAAGCCCTCTATCTGCCCTAAGCAAAAAAATCCAGCGCATCTCTCTGTACTCCATGTAGTTCCGGATGTCTCCTTCTCTAATACTCGGAATGATAGCTTCTATAACCCTGAAGGTAAAAGTATGCGCAGGTCCTGAACCCATAACATGTTTGGACAATGCATTGTTTGATGAACCCCTCCTGATATTATACAGATGTTCCCTAACCCTATCACGTAATGGTCTGTTGGTCTTACCTACATAAAAAGCCCCACAGCACTCACATTCTGCTAAATAAACCACATGTTGAGTGGAGCAATTATGTACACCCCTGAAACAAAACTGTTTCTCCAAATCTGGATGAAGGAAAACATCTGATGTGTCGATATGATTACAATAATTACAAGAGGAACAGGGTTCAGTATGACCAAATGGCACATAACCAGTGCCTGCATAACTGTTGCACAAAATCCACTTCAGGTTCCTATGATTCTTGAACCTGAATTTAGGAGTATGTCCTACTATCTGTCCTATCTCTTTCATCAACCAATAAAATCGGCCAGTGTTGTTTAAACAAATCAGTAATCTCTCCTATGTCACTAGTGTAATATAAGGGTACCCTGATAGTATTCGACACAGGGCAGACTTCATTCATTGAACCTGGACTGACGGGTCCAAAATATGGTCTTGCTCTGGTATCCCTTAACTCAACCAAATTGACCCATTCCTTGTCCAACTCTGCCTGGGTATACCCTCTTTCTAATAATTTCTGTTGCAACAAGCTTAATTCTGATTCAAAACCTTGCATGGAGGCATTCATTCTTGAGGCCCGCATTCCTTGTCCTCTAACGAGGTTCTTAAAAATATAGCCCGGATGCATACTTGTTCTAAATAGAAAAGAATTCCTGTGACAGGTCTTTCGAAAGACCCCTGTATTAATCATGCCTCGACCTATCTTCTCAATAAATATGTCCAAATAATCAATGGAGTGGTGTGAAAACTGATAAGTGAACTTCAAACAATGTAGAAGACCATTCATCAACTCACAAAACCTGATGAACTCATAACTTGATCCTCGCCATAGAAGGAACAGGTCGTCAACAAAACGCCTGTAAAAAAGAATGTGGTTCTTAAATTCAATGAGTGGAAAAAGAAACTCTTCCTCCCACTGGGCAAGAAACATATTGGCGTAGCTGTTTGCACAAGATGTGCTCATAGCTACACCATGTTTCTGTAGATAAATCTCTTGACCAAAAATGAAAACATTCTTGCTAAGCACCGTTTCCAAAAACATGCTAATTAAGTCAACCTGTGTAGCTGTATACCCACTATGTTTGGTAAGATTATTTATGAACAAAGCTAACACCCAACTCATTGGGAATCATTGTAAACAATGATTGTACATCTAGAGTAGCTAACAATATTGAATCAACATCCTCTAGATGCCTCAAACAATCATACAAATCAACTAAGAACTGTTTCGAATCTTTTAACACTGTAGAATTTAAATTAATAATAGGACAGAACTATGGAACAGTTGCCTGATATTGAACTGGATTATGTGCCACCTGAAGAGGCTAACGTAACATTAACTAAATCTTTAGACGTTAATACACTCTTAACTAAATCTGTTGATGCCGTTATGCATCCTAAAAGAGTTGTTCCTGTATTGGATGAGCCTTTGAATAGAACTGCTCCTGCGTTGCAGGAGTTATCACAGATTCACAGATATTTCACTCGTTCTTGGACAGAGATAGTACGAGTCTGTGGGGGATGGACTTCCGAACAGCAGATGCAGACGTCATCGGGACGACGGATGAGATGGAGAGGATACAAGCTGGTTTGGAGGAATTGGAGAGAGATTTCCTCCGTTTTAAATGGCTGCAATTACAGAGACTACATTTTGAGACGTGTCTCCAGAAGAACATTGTACCCAGAGGTCTAAGGGTTTTCAACATGCCGAGTCATGGGACACAATATCCGAAGCTTCTGACTCAATGGCAGAAGCTCAACTTAGAGGTAAGTACTAAGTATATGCGCTTATTGATTGATTTATTTAGACCTGAGGAGGAACAATTGAAAGATTCTTTAAAGATTAAACAAACTAAACTGTTTAAGAACTTCAAGTACACTACCATCAACCCCTTATTTGAGAGGTTGTTGGATAGCGTTGCCATGTTTGAGAGGAAATTGACTGAGCAAAAAAGGACAAAAATCTATAGGGACTTATCTGATTTTAAGTCCGGTCACGTCTTTATGTGGCCGCGAACCAGAGTTAATGGTACTCCTGATGTTAATAATATTGATAGGAAAATGGAATGTTCTGATATTAAAGGCAATGCCGCTGATTGTTGTAATAGGCCCCTGCATGTTAAAATAGGATCTGCTGTGATAGATTTTGACAGTAGCAGCAGCGCATGCATTCACAGTGATTGTAATGTTGAGGCTCCATCTGTTTCAATTGCTAGTGATGCTAATGATGTGTTAGTAGTAGAGAATGCAAGTCATGCTGGCAAGGTTGATTTGCAAGCGAATGTACCCAAAAATGGGGAAGAGCGCTCGCACAGCAGTGACAATAATTTGATTAAGAATAAAAAAGAACCTTTAGTGAATACACATATTAATTCTGAGCAAACACATTTGTATCCCACAGTGACCATTAAACAACCTCTTTTTATGAGGACACCTGAAGAACAAGAATTAGTAGCGAGGCCCAAAAAGAAGGGCACTGAGGTATCTCAAGGTGGCTTAGCACAATGTACTTCAGATGGGGAACTCTCTTTTCCCTTACCGGTACGTACCGACAGGGGAGGAGGGGGAGACAGAGGTTGGACAGCAGAGGGAGATACAACAGAAAGTTGTCCGGGGACATGCTTCCCAATCAAACCATAAAGAAAATGTGGAGCAAACCGAAGCCACACTGATTTATAATATCTCATGAGTTGTACTTACTGAAGAACAAAGGAATGTTTTATGTAAAGCACTGAACTTTATACCTACACGTTTCAGCAGTATACAGGACACCTTAGTGGATTTGAAAATATTTTGTAGAGATATTATGCTTAAACATTTGTTTGGTCAACAAAGCAGTACAGTTGACCAGGGGAATGAGACTTTGACTATGTTAAGAAAACCGAGTAGCTTCATACCCATTAATCATCATCTGGTGGAGACCTACAGCAAATTAACAGAAGATTGTATAATTAGGTTTTATGACAATAAGAGATGGGACCGAGGCAGGAGGCCAAGATATAATCTTAATAAAAGGGAAAGAGAAGCTTTATGGTCTTTGCGTGACAATGACAGTTTCGTCATACGGCCTGCAGACAAAGGAGGCCTGATAGTAATTATGGATAGGGACCTCTATGAGAGTTCCATGTTAGATATGTTAAGAGATGAAAGTTTTTACTGTAAGATCTCAGTTGCTGAGGTCCATGATATAATTCAAACCATGAGAAATGATATCATGGATATAAAATGAGCCATGCTTATTTCTGATCAGGTTTTTTCATTTAGGTCTGTGGAGAATCCATTGATACTCATAATACAAGGATTACCGAAGATTCACAAAGACCCAGTACACCCCTCGATGAGACCTATCGTCGCTGGAGGTGGGTGGGCTACTGAACCCCTATCCATGTATATAGAAACATTTCTACGTCCTATTATTAATTTAAATTCCACAGTGTTAAGAGATTCGAAACAGTTCTTGGTTGATTTGTATGATTGTTTGAGGCATCTAGAGGATGTTGATTCAATATTGTTAGCTACTCTAGATATACAGTCATTGTTTACAATGATTCCCAATGAGTTGGGTGTTAGCTTTGTTCATAAATATCTTACCAAACATAGTGGGTATACAGCTACACAGGTTGACTTAATTAGCATGTTTTTGGAAACGGTGCTTAGCAACAATGTTTTCATTTTTGGTCAAGAGATTTATCTACAGAAACATGGCGTAGCTATGGGCACATCTTGTGCAAACAGTTACGCCAATATGTTTCTTGCCCAGTGGGAGGAAGAGTTTCTTTTTCCACTCATTGAATTTAAGAACCACGTTCTTTTTTACAGGCGTTTTGTTGACGACCTGTTCCTTCTATGGCGAGGATCAAGTTATGAGTTCATCAGGTTTTGTGAGTTGACGAATGGACTTCTGCATTGTTTGAAGTTCACTTATCAGTTTTCACACCACTCCATTGATTATTTGGACATATTTATTGAGAAGATAGGTCGAGGCATGATTAATACAGGGGTCTTTCGAAAGACCTGTCACAGGAATGCTTTTCTATTTAGAACAAGTATGCATCCGGGCTATATTTTTAAGAATCTCGTTAGAGGACAAGGAATGCGGGCCTCAAGAATGAATGCCTCCATGCAAGGTTTTGAATCAGAATTAAGCTTGTTGCAACAGAAATTATTAGAAAGAGGGTATACCCAGGCAGAGTTGGACAAGGAATGGGTCGATTTGGTTGAGTTAAGGGATACCAGAGCAAGACCATATTTTGGACCTGTCAGTCCAGGTTCAATGAATGAAGTCTGCCTTATGTCGAATACTATCAGGGTACCCTTATATTACACCAGTGACATAGGACAAATTACTGATTTGTTTAAACAACACTGGCCGATTTTATGGGTTGATGAAGAGATAGGACAGATAGTAGGACATACTCCTAAATTCAGGTTCAAGAATCACAGGAACCTGAAGAGGATTTTGTGCAGCAGTTATGCAGGCACTGGTTATGTGCCATTTGGTCATACTGAACCCTGTTCCTCTTGTAATTATTGTAATCATATCAACACATCAGATGTTTTCCTTCATCCAGATTTGGAGAAACAGTTTTGTTTCAGGGGAGTACATAATTGCACCACTCAACATGTGGTTTATTTAGCAGAATGCGGGTGCTGTGGGGCTTTTTATGTAGGTAAGACCAACAGACCATTACGTGATAGGGTTAGGGAACATCTGTATAATATCAGGAGGGGTACATCAAACAATGCATTGTCCAAACATGTTATGGGTTCAGGACCTGCACATACTTTTACCTTCAGGGTTATAGAAGCTATCATTCCGAGTATTAGAGAAGGAGACATCCGGAACTACACGGAGTACAGAGAGATGCGCTGGATTTTTTTGCTTAGGGCAGATAGAGGGCTTGGTTTAAATGAGAGGGCATCTGTTAAACCAGCACTGAAGAGAAGGAGGCTATGTAAATGATATATATAAATAGTTCTCTTTTAAAAATTTTTTAGTACATATATATGTATATACACACTCATATTTGTTTTATTACATTATACATGTATGTTACTACATTTAGGTTTTTTATTAGCTCCCATATGAATTATACATATGCCTATACATATGTATTTATTTATTGATATGTGTTTATGCACTTTGACATGTTTTTTAGTCTAGAGAAAGTCATTATGGTGTATATTTTAGTTCTGTAGTGGTTAGTTTCTTAGTCAGGTTTTAGTTTCTTGACATTTGAGTGTGTTTTAGTCATTTGAATGAGTTCACTGTAAATATACTATTTAGGCGTATTCACCTTGGTGTTAATTTAACATGGAAAGGTTGTTTCAGCCTATTCTTGAATCTGTTCCACAGGTCCATCTGTTTCAATGCTGTTAATTAATTAAATGATTAATTGATAGTTTAGTTTTGATTAATTGCTAAGTGTATTTAAGTTTGCATGTATTTGCAGTTGGTATTGTGGTCTGATGAAGCTCCGAAGTGAAAGCGCTTACCGTGATTGAATAAAGAAAGTTCTTCGTGTACTTTTGAGTCGTTGATGTCATTTGGTTATATTTGAGAACATTTTATCTACTTGGAACTATTTTTGGTTCGTGTTCTGGCAGCCCTGTTATGCTGTAGTGCACCAGTTTGAGGAGTATTTGGTTTATATATATATATATATATATATATATATATATATATATATATATATATATATATATGCCTGAGCAAAGCCTTTCCTTTGTATATGTATATTAGTCTCAAACATCAGGACTGCATCTCTGACTACAGGTGCCTGTTACCCTGTCTAGAGAGTTCAATTCATTAGTCCTCTGTCCGTCAGACTTCATGTGATGAAGGCTGTAAGCTCATGTCCAACATGCACTTATACAGACTAACAGGTTTGTCAAATCCAAGAATAGTTTCTATGTCAACAAATGTTATTATGTTTAACTGTATCAGTATCAACATAGTAATAACTACAGTTTTTCATTTTATATGTATCCTCCCCTCAAATCAGTATCCTCCCTCTTACATACATTTTTTTTCTCTCCATTTCTTTTATTATTATGTGCAACAAAACAATGACCTGCACCCGTCTCACTGGCAAGACCTTTTGATCCCCCATATGTGGCAGAAGTAGCACCATCCCCACCAGAAGCACCCAGCACAGCTGAGTCTCAACCTGTCATACTTGTCTGCATACCTCCTGCACCACCTGCTTCAAGTAGCCCTGCAGAGGAAGATGGTACAGTTCTACCCACCTGTAGCACTGCAAGTGGAGGTGCCATCTTTATCACACAAATAGCAACTGGCAGACATATCATCAAAAGGAGGTTGGAACCTCCAGTTACTCGGTGAGTTGCATCCCTGCCCAGCACTGGCGCCACCATTTGTACCAGAGCCCAGTGGTGACAGTACACGGGATGATGAGTAATCTCCCACTGGATCTCAGCTGGCAGAGAGACTGCAGCGAACATCCAATCTTATGACCTAACCTAGTGTTCCACTCTATTTTGTGTCCTAAAACTTTATTAGACAAGAAACTCTCAAAAATATGCTTTCAGGTTTTCTGTGACCCAGCATCTACATCAGCCATTCCTAACTTTAGAGAACAACTGTGTTAATCATTAGGGGTCAGAAATGATCTGTGCAGGTAACTCCAGAAAACTTGATATCATGATGGAGAAGTGACTAAGCCTGGAGCTCATAATAGTTCTGCTGACATCTCTTTCTCAGAAAGTTGTTTCTTTAGTTTTCCAGATATATTCTCCCACAGTAACAGACATGATTCCTTAACATTTTATAGGTGTCACTTGAATGATTACTGTCAGAATGAATCCGTTATTTGCACTTAATAATGTATTACGGTAACTTCTCTTGTTCTATTTATTCTTTGAGTAGCAAACCACCTACTGATATATAAACCCTTTGGAGGTAGACAGGTTATATATCATTCACAAGGTCTGTGTGAACCACATCCTAACAGTGTAGTAAAGCTACTTTCTTTGCCAGAGAGGTAGGAAGAAAGGTCAGCTGCACCTGTTAATGGGGGCATTAAAAATCCACTTGGCCTGTGAAGTTCCACCTGATCTCTAATGGTAACAGAAAGACTATATGAATCTAACAGAAGGAACAATGACTGTACTAATCTAACAGGAGGGACCATACCTCTCAACTGTCTAGAGTTTCACAGAATGTCCAGATTATTGCCTCATATCTTATGTTTGTTCCTTATCAATTTTGGGGTTTTTTGCCAAATCACTCAGGACTGAAGTCACTAAATAATATTTGAGTTTCAATCTTCATATCCTTCAGAAAATTCATGCTGACACAAATCCTGTTATTCTAGCAACTTTCTAAGTTTATATGTGCAATATTTAAAAATTGTCCCTCTTTTGGGGCCTTTGTTCCTCCATTATTTTAGATGTTGCCCAGATTTCTTGTGCTAAGAGGTTGAGAGGTAAGGGAAGGACAAAGTGCATGAATCCTCTTCTGTAGGTTTCAGATCCATGTGAGTTATGGTTGCAATGCAGGGAAGAGCATTAAATTCAAAACTATCTATGATATTACTGCATTAAACTGTTAGCATGGAGGACTTTCTACAGAATGCTGTAGCTTAGAAGAAACCATAATAACACATGCATTAAATAACATGTCCATTTACCTGTACTAACAGAAAAAAGACAAGCCTCCTTACTATTTAACAGGGTGAGAGTTTACAGCTACCACTTGTGGCTTTATGGATACCAGCCATGTATCAAAATCTTTGTGTTCCATGCTCTGTCTTTGTTGTAACTTGGAGGACCCACAATACTTCTAACTAAGGAATCACCTTAACGGACACTACTTTTGTTCCACAGGTAGGCCAAACCTGGTCAGCAGTGAATGAGGGACTCTATAAATCCCTGGATCTTTTCCACATCAGCATTCTTGCTTTGCTATAATGACTACAACAATCTTAGTCCAAACCAGTACAAATTATCCAGGTCCCAGCTAAAGGCAAATGTCTCCTTGAAGTCCACAGAGTGCGTTAAGTGACTAGTGAGGGCCCACTGATTCTAGCTTATTAATTTTCACCATAAACTGCTTCAAAATCAGGAAGGTCCCCATACCCTGTGCAAAGGGTACACAGGATTTCTGGGGATTACCACTAGATTATCTGTAAAGAATGAAATGTCTAGGTCCTAACACTGGATCATGCTGATGGTCACAAAGTTCTCAAGTCACACAGTAAGCAGCTCTATTGTCAGGATACAAGCACAGGGCTAGTGGATAGCCCTTTCTGACACACTGTGTGACACTAAACTCTGATAGAAAGTCACCTACAGGACCTACTTTTATCACTGCTATTAAAGATTGCTAGAAACTTTCAAGTGATATACTTATGTTCTCTGAAACATTATAAGGTCTCAGAGCACAAAATAAATATGCGAACTGAATGGTGCTAACCGCCTTCTCAGCATCTAGGTTTACAGCTGCATATGGTCCAACATAAATTAATAAAATAACACTTCCCTCAAATGATTCACGTAAAATGACTGGAAAATAAAATGGTGTGTAAGAAATTTTCAGCATTTTTTTTTTAATGATTAAACTGAGATGCCGCAGCCTAGCATACTTCCTGTCAAGACAAGTCATGCTCTTTTAACAGAACTGCTAAAATATAGACACTAAGGACACTTACAATCTATTCTAATGAGCACAAGTATTCATTTCTCTCTCTTCTTTTTTATGCTTATGCTGTCACATACTATCTAATACAGTGACTATCTGTGATCTATTTATTCATTATAATTGTTTTATAGTAACAACTGCAATTCCTGTCTTTGCTAGTACTGCAACTCCATTAACTTTACGACACAAGACGTTCTGCGCTTGTTATTAGAGGATTCATGTTTTCTGTTTCGGTTACTAGCAAGATGAGAGCCATCTACTGTAACATACAAAAGACTTTATGTGTCTTAACTTCTGTGTTACATTGCTGCCAAGGTTCACCTACTTGTTAACATCCCCCATTTAAAAAAGGGTAGGGCTTACTGTAATGTCCCCCTCTATTCTCTCTCCTCTTGTTCCCTCCATACCATGCTACCTATCATGACTTGTTTGTACATTTATTACTGATGGCTTGGATTGTACTACTTCGCATGTGTTATTCCACACCCTTCCCCCCCATGCCTGATATCAGTAATTAATCTGACCACACGGCACGATGATACAAAAAGTGTAATTTCACAAAATTCATATTAGTGGAACCTGTACACCCTCATTTTTTGATACAATTAAACATAAGACTGCAAGAATATTACTTCTTAGTGACATAACTACTCCTGACCATGTAGCCCACGCATTTAGTCTTGCTATGTCCTATATGTACAAATGCTTCCGCACCAAAAGTTGTGTGTATGCATATACATATATATATATATATATATATATATATATATATATATATATGTGTGTGTGTGTGTGTGTGCGTGTGTGTGTATGTATGTGTGTGTGTGGGTATATGATACTGCAGTCCATGTACTGTGTTTTTATGTGAGCTCTCTGTCTTGCGTTTATGTCTGTGTAGGCTTTGTGTTGTTATTTGTGTGTGTTTAGAGGGGAAGATGATGTCAGTTATTAATCATTTTCACTTAAGGATATTTCTTTTTATTATTTTCTGCTTTTCCAAATCTACTGTTGCACCTTCTCTCATTCTTTTCTTCTGTTAAATATTAACTTATTTGTCTCTGCAAACACCACTACACACACCTTAACAAACTTAATGAAAACATTAACCTGGTTTTGTTTACTGATTATTTAAGCTCCACTCAGCATTTTTTCCCTACTCAGATCTTGCTGTCAGAGCTTCAGCATGTTTTCTTCATCACGAATACCTCAAAAGCTCAAGCTAGTGTTTATCTCCTTTAATTTTTAAAGTGTGTTCCACAGTGGTTGTTGAAGCTCTAAGTTCTTCCCTCATTCCCTTTCTCATCCGTCTCCGCCCTCAATCCTACAGGTGTTAACCCCTCATACACTTTACTACTGTAAGTTCTAATTATTCCAACAATTTATCAACTATGCTTTATTCTCTTCCCTTGCTTATGTAAACATTAACAGTCATGGAAGGGCTTATCTAAAAATGTTAACATTTTTTTTACCATTTTAGTACCTCAAACACCAGAAATGTCTTTCTTTCGTGGTTCTACTCTCTCTCTTTTTCCCTTCTTCTTTCTGGTTCCATTTATAGTCCTACCTATTTATGCCACCAGTGACTTTTAGTCCATGTATTTGGAAATACTCAATTTAGTACATTCTATTCATGGACTTTTTCTTATTTTTTTCTTTTGTTCACAGTTGGGCTGGTTATCCTTAGCACTAATGCCATTTAATAGCTTTCCACAATACAAAGATTCAGTGTGCTGGCAACAGGATGCTTTAAGCCTGAACTGTGGCTTCTCACCCTGAGAACACCTGATGCATCTTTAAATGACTGATGGTCCTGCGCAGGGACCCACCTAGTATACTTAAGAAAACTATATGACTGGGGACATTACTGTTTTGCTCCATCGAGGACCTCATCTCTTCACTGGCAATTTCTCAGCCCCTTTCTATGGTTCTTCTCTTTTTACTCTCATCCAATGAAGATCTGCTAGTTAATTCTAATCCTGTAACTAGTTACTGGAGGGGTACTCTGCTTGCTGTCACCTCCAGTTATTACAGGATTTGTCACATTTTTGCTATAGTTTAAATGATGTATTCTGTTAAGCTGTGGTCAACTTTGTCAATGTTTTAAATTACAGAAATACAAAAAAAAAAATGATGCCACCAACGAAACTGTAAATTGGTTTATTCAAAAGGAAAACTAAGCACTTTCATTTTTACATTTAAAAAAGACTTCATCAGAGTGAATTCTTGTGAGACTTAATGCATTAAATACACACACTCCACCAATGGGAGGCCCAGTGATGTAATGAATTGGTTAACCATGTTAAATCAGATTAAATCACTGCACTCCAAAACCACAGTAAAATCAGGAAAAAAGATGTGCAAACCCCAACAGGAAGCAGAACAGTTCACTAAGATGATAAACATACTGCAGTATAAACAAGTATAAAAATGTATAAGGTATATATAAATACGATGTATAAATTGTATATTTAATGTATACATGAATAAATATGAATAAAATGATTAAACTATAGCAGCCTTCATCTTTAAAACACTAGAAATGGAAACAGAGTCATTTAACCCTGGTGAAACTGAGGCATTGAGCCTCGATTGCCAGACTAGTTCCTTGAGCTCAATCAAAGTCTCAGTGTTTCTCCCAAGTGGAACAACCATCAGCCTGTCTACAGCAAAAAAGGTTAATTTTCTTTAACTGGGACAGACAATAGTATGCCTAAAGACGGTGTTGCTGTTTTTCGTTTTCCTGACACCATAATAATATTCACATATTCTATCTTTCAGCTTTTTGAAAGTTTTACCCACATAATGTGCATTACAAGAATCGCATGAAACTAAATAGGCTATTTGGGTAGTATTACATTTATCCTTCCTGGGACATAGCATGGTTCTCTTAAAATTATGGACAACTGTATAGGGAACTACATGAATATATCTATACCACTTAAAAAAATCTGCATTTCTGCATATTGCTGTCTGTCAAATATACCCTCCCTGAACCTGTCTCCAAAATGGTTCTGATGTTTCTACCTTTTGAGAAGACAATAGTCGGGGTGATATCAAGACTTTTTTTAACCTCGTCTGTAAATACATCCCAATACAACCTAATGGTGTTAGTGTGTGTTAGTGCTGAAAGGGATAAGAAAAAGTGGTGAGGGCAGGTTCACTGAAACATTTTTGTCCTTGTGCAATGTTAGTTGTGGTCTCATTAATTATCAGTGGATTACACTGTGTGATGACATTGCTGATACAATTAGTGTTTACATTAAGAATTGTAATTGTGAGAAACAGTCATGTTGATGTCCGTCCCCTTCAGCCCTAATACCCCTTAACAGTTGGATAGGGTAACCCCTGTCTAGAAACAAGCATATCAAGTAATGCACCTCTTTGTCAAAGGTGATGTCATCAGATGTAAGTCAGGACAGGCTAACCATCTGTCCCTTGACAACTGACTTTTTTTGATACAGGGGATGACAACTGTCAAAATGGAGGTTGGTGTTAGTGAAGGTCTCTTTTCTATAAATTGCCAATGAATAACAACCCTTGCCATGTTTTTTCCCCAATAAAATGCCAAGATAATTAATGTTGTCACTACTAGTACAGTAAGTGAACTTTAGAAAGGCTGTTGAATCCTGCCACAGCTCAAAAAATGTGTCCCATTGTGTAACAGCTTGAACAACATTCAGCTTGAAATTTGGAATAAAAAACGGAAGCCTTTTTTGAAAATAGCCATGGCAGACACAGTACACACAATATTCCACAAATTAGAAGCATGAAAAGAATCAGCCATTGTGGTGTCAAGAGGTGTTTTACAAACACATTTACAAAGTTTTAACGCCTGAATCTGCCCCTGCCCTGCCTCGAAAATTCCCAAATGTCTCTCTCTGTTAGGGTCTCTGATCGATTCTCCAGCCATGGTTTGAGCCTGGGTGCTAGTTGGCAAGTCTCTCTGATCGGCGAACTTGCAGTTGTTCTAAAAAAAGACCCGTCTGTGTTATCGTTGTCAGTCATCTCATTAACATACTCCAAATTATCTCTATAAGAAACTGTTCTATTACCATTCACTGGAAGCGGAATGGCATAAGCCTTCCCAAGTTCATAGTCAGTTTTGTCTCTCTGTAACTTAAGGGCTTTGTGTGCTTTGTTTTTACTGATGTTGTTATCAACCTTAATGAAAATGTCTTCATACTGTTGTTTAATATTTTCAAAATTTAGGTCATTCCTAATACTCTCCTTTAAAGACCTCAATTCATTGTCCACTTACAGAAATGCGGACTTTTTAAGAGGTATAGATATATTTATGTGGGTCCCTATACAGTGGTCCAAAATTTTGACAGAACCATGCCAAGTCCCGGTAAGGTTAATTGTAATACTATATGAGAAACAACAGGCCAGCACAAAGTGGTGTAAAATATTCTGTTTAATTATGGCATATAGGCAAAAAGGTACAAAAACCAAAGAACCAGACCGGTTTTGGCTAAATAAAGCCTTCCTCAGTGTAAGCCATACAATTCACTAGTAGCATTCCCCATTTAATATATGCAGTTAGCAACATACGCCCTTCTCATTCGTTAATTAAAACTGCTCATTTAGTCCAGGGGAAAACAAACCACCCATTTCAAGTATCCACTTTTCTTCTTTATTATTTAGAATGGAGTGCCAACCAATTTTGTTACATCTGTCTCCTACAATCCTATCAATAACAGTGAATCTAAAATTTGCAGTTGTGTGCATAAGGGAATGCTTGTATAGGGCACTGGATTGTCTTTTATTTCTGATATCACTGAAATGTTCAGTCATATGTAGTCGAGATGTCTGTCCAATGTAAAATGCTGAACAAGAACATGTGGCAAGACAAATGACCCAATCTGTGTTACAGTTGACTAAAAACTTTATATCAAATATTACAGCTGTATTTTTGCTAAAAAAGTGTTTATAGGTTCATAGGTTCATACTAGGCTATCTGCCCTAGGGCATTTATAAGCCTAGCCAGAGTGTGTTTGGCTTTCACCACCCATTTTAAATGAATTTTGCTATGCCCTTTTTTGAGGTTAGTATACTGTGCCTCTGTCTAACAGTGATACCCGGGGTAAACCTACTATCTCCCATCCACTCATCAAGATTCCTCTTGAAGGGAGTCAATGAGGGACTCTGCCTAACCTGGACTGGGATTTTATTCCAGAGTGAAGGGAGCCTCTGGGTTATGAATCTGTCCCTCCAGCATGTCCTATTTATTTCAGTGCTGAGGTTCAAGTCTCTTGAGCGCGTAGCTCGATGGGATTTGGATTTTAGATTTGTTTACTCTGGAACAATGTGCACAGCATCTACAAGAGACACAGCCATATAGAGGTTCAGCCGTGATCGTTTGTTGTTGTTTACGTCTATCAGATTCCTGCCACCGTTTATAGTGGCTAAAATATGAGCCCAATGTCTTGCCTCTACTAAAGGAAAATGAACATTTGTGATTAAGTTAGATAATTTGTGATCAGCTAGCAATATATTCCAATGTCGGTTGATAATATCCATTAATACATTGGTATTACGTCCATATGTGGTCAACAGATGAATATCAGAAGCCCCCGAATGTTGCTTCTCCTTGTAAGTCAATAATTAATTCCTGTCCTGAGCAAATGCCCAATTACTTGTGGTCAAGATGCTGCCAGATTTATAGCCCCTGATTTTGAACCTGCAGACCAGGCCTTGTCTACAATGTTCATAATTATCTGGATTGGAACAGATACGTTTCATATGAAGAAACTGTGATTTTGGAATATTCCTTATGATTTGAGGAGGATGGAAACTGGTCACATGCAATAGTGAATTATATTGTGGATATTTGCGGTAAACTTGACTATCCAAAGTTGTCAATGTTTCTGATGACCAAAACATCCAAAAACATAATTTGTTGTACATGGTAATGGTAATTCACCGTAAAGTGTATACCCCACTTGTTACCATTTAGATAGTCTACAAATTCTTTTAAATAATCACTATCTGGCCTTCACACCATCCAACAATCATCTAGATACTGTCTCCATATATCTATTTCATCCAGATATATATTATAACTGGAGTCATAAATCAATTGTTCTTCCAGAAAGGCCATAAACAAATCAGGATACATTGAGGTAAAAGAAGCCCCCATGGCAGTGTCTTGGAACTGCCAAAAACATCTACCATGATAATAAAAAATATGTTTAGTATGCATATGTTCTGCTAGGCAGACTAGGAAAGTGTTGAACCCCAGTGGATATAATTCAGATCTGTCACACCAATATTGTAAAGCCTGTAAACCCGCAAAATGGGGAATATTGCTATATAGTTCTGCCATGTCAAGAGTGCATAGTAGCCACCCAGGCTCTAATTGCATATCAGAATTGATATGTAAACACTGCGTAGTGTAGCTGTGATGTGACACATTTTAACAAAGGCTTTAGATATTTGGTCAGAAACTGGGAGAGTGGTTCAGTAAGTGAACCTTTGCCAGAAACAATTAGCCCACCAGGTGGATTCTCTAAGTTCTTACGAATTTTTAGTAATAAATATAAATATTGGTTACAAGGAAATGATCCCTTCATCTTTAGCATTGAGGAGAAATTGGTTGATTTGTTGTCTAAACCTGTGACACAGGTCCAGAGGCATATACATATAATATCGACCATCATTAAGTTGTCTTTCAGCTTCCCCATGATATTTGGCCCAGTCCATGACTACCACAGTTACGCCTTTATCTGCTGGTAGAATATCCAATTTTTTATTATTTTGAAAGTTCAAAACCACTTGTTGTTCGATCTATGAGAGATTATGAGAAAAAATCTCAGATTCTCTAAAGTGAAAATGTAGGTCTTTGCGAATGCTAGTCTGAAACATGAAAACATTACGGTGCATGGGGGCATAAACATAGATTTATGAAATTTAAACATGTTGTGATCCACATCAGGTAAGACAGAATCAAAATTCAATCTTAAATTCAATAAGCGACACAAAAAGACGTCACATCTTGGGCAAAAGAATCCTCTGAAACAAACAAAAAAAAAACAGGTACAAAATGAAGGCCTTTATTTAGCAGTTGTAATTCAACTTGAGATAGAGGTGTAGATGAAATATTCAACACATTTTCCGCAACATTTATTTCTGTACCATGATTTTGAGTAATGTCTCTACATTGTGTACCTGCCCTGTGTTTTCTGCCTCCCCTGCGTGGTTTGCCCCTAAAGGGTTATCCAGATGACTACGTTTGGAAATCGGGGACTCTAAAAATGTGGTGCATATCCAAATCTGTAGCTGAGGAGGAATCCTCCCCTGATGTTCCACTCTGAGGGGTTCTTAATTTCTTGAGGATAGACTAGGGTCTTTTCCTGTTAAAGGGCTTTCTATCCAGATTATCAAAAATTTACATTCTTGGTTACCCCGAAGGGTTTACCTCTTTGATAATCCCCTATGTCTCTACTGAATTTGTGCATTTTCTTTTCTTTTAGCTGTTTTTCCAAAATCAATAATTCTTTGCTAAGCTGATTCAAACAAGACACATAGCATTGCTATCCTTCATATGTTTTAGTTTCCTCACAAATGCCTGCCACTTCCAAAATACATTGGTCAACAGACCTATCATAATAGAATGTTAATATGTCTAAAAAAACTCATGGATGCCCTCTGTTCAGCAAGACCCCATTGTTCTGATAGATCCTCATCTATATTGGCAACTAGTGGTTGAATCCTGACTCTAAGGCCCCTCGGGGAAATCCCCTTTGCTTGGTAGGCCTTGAAAAGTTTTAAGTGCCAGACGTTTGTCCTTAATGTTCGCATGCTTTTGGTTAATATCTGAAAAATAGAAATACATGTGCTATCTGGCTCCTCTAAGTTAGCCACTTCATTTGCTCCAGTCTTGGACCCCAATCCAAATACTCCGAAGTCATCTCTATTAGCTGAGAGACCTTATGAGATCTTGTTGAGATCCATGACTGATGTAAATATAACCCGTCAAGACCTAGCCACCTAATAATGGTAGTAATGGAAGTTGTTCCTAAAGAGTATAAATACAAAAATGTAGATGCTCCCCAAAAGCCGTATATGTGTCAGTAAAAAAAACAGTAATACAGGGATGCCTGGATGAGGTCTGTTCAAAAATCATATAATAAATCACCACAATGGGATACAGAATGGTGTGAAGGAAAGCAACCCCAAAGCATGACACTGCCACCACCATGCTTCACGGTGGTGGCAGTATCATGCTTTGGGGTTGCTTTCCTTCAGCTGGAACAGGGGCTTTAGTCAAGGTGGAGGGAATTATGAACAGTTCCAAATACCAGTCACTTTTGACCCAAAGCCTTCAGGCGTCTGCTAGAAAGCTGAAGATGAATTTCATCTTTTAACAGGTCATACCTCTCAACTGTACAAATTTTTGCAGAATATCCAGATTTTTGCCTCATAATTTTTTACTATTTTTCATAAAAAATGCAGTTTTCTAGCAAGTCATTGGCAAATCATTGAAGATTTAAGTCAGAAAATAATAGACATTTGAGTTTCAGACTTCACACCCTTCAGAAAATTCATGCTAATGCAAAAGCCTGTTATTCTTTCTACTTTCTAAGTTTGTTGTTGTTGTTGTTGTCTTTCAGCTTTTCCCGGTTAAGAGCAATTTTTAAAAACTGTCGCTATTTTTGGGACTTTGTCCTCCCAATATTTGGCTTTGTCTAGATTTCTTGCTGTAAGAGGTTGAGATGTATGGCTGTGATTCTTGCCTTTGTCCTGGAAGGATGTGTTGTTATGGAGCTAGAGTCTGTTTGACATGATTGTAGTAGCAAAAAGCAATAAAGTTGGCTACCCATTTTGATAAGGAGTGTTAATGCTAGGAACAGCACTGGAGCTTGGTCAGGGGTACCATGTACCCTATGAGACTGAGGAAATAACTGGTTGAATTGGCTTTCTGGCTTCAGATTTGCCTGAAGTAACTTAGAGACAAAGTTTTGCTCTGGGGCAGAAAGGCTTTTTGCTGGATTTTTTCCAGCAACTTTCAGATAATGAGGGTATGACCTACTTTCTGAAAGCATTCCTAGTGGTTTGCTTTCCTCTGGGGTGCTCTTCTAGTGATTTTGCTTATATCAGTCAGTCATCTACAAAAGGAAAAATGTGGACCCTTTTGGTCCTGCAGAAAGCAATTACTAGTGCCAGATAATTGGTGAAAACTCTGGCTGCAGTAGCTAAGCCAAATGGTAAAGCAAAGAATTGAAAGTGGAATCCCCACACTGAATTGTAGGAACATTTTATATTCCTGTACAATAACACTGTCAAGGTAGGTGCCCTTCAAAACCAAGTTTACCATCCACTTCCCTGACATAATAAGAGGTAACAGTTTGTAGACAGTAAGCATTTTAGACTTGGGTACCACTAGAACTTTGTTTAGCCTGGAAGGGTCTAATATGGAACTCCATGACCCTTCTTTCTGTGGAAAAAGAAGAGCCTTAAATAGGATCCTGTACCTGACTCTCTTGGGAGGGCAAGCTGAATGGATCCTTGTTGTAGAAAAGCCTGAATCTGAGGGGAGTTGGATATCTCTGCTGTTTTTGGACTGATGGAATTCCTAAAATGGGTGGAATCCTCCAAAACTGTAAGGAGTAGCCTTTCCTTATAGCTTGAATCACCCACTTTTCTTGTGCGATTTGTTTCCAGGCTAAAGTATAGAGGGAAAGCCTTCCCCCTAGTTTCTTTATGTGCTGAAGGGGGGCAGAGGCTGGGCTGGAATTTGGCAGGAGGGGGGGATAGGGCGGTGTTTGGAATAGTCAAAGCTGCTGGGTCTTTAGTTCCCCAGTTTTAGGTTGAGTGTCAAGTTACCACTTTTTATGGAACTTGGTCTTTTCCCATTGGATAACTTAGATTTGTCTTGTTTGGGGAGAAGGGCCAAGACTTAGTAGGCTAACATATGTTACATCCAGGAGGTGGGGAAAGCTAGAGAACCTTGATGACTTTCATAATCTCCCCCTTTTTGTCCAGTCTGTGAACCACTTTCTTAGCAGGGGGTCCAATGAGAAACTCTTTGTCTAAAGGAGCATTAAGAAAATCAGCTTTCACATGCTTTGACAGGGTTTGACTGCTCAGCCAAGCATATCTGCAAGTCAGAGACCCTAAAGCAGCTACCCTGCATGATGCAGCTAAAGCACCATAGCCACATTTAAGTCAGTGTCTGGACACCTGCAGGCTAATAGTGCAGAAATTCTGCATGTCTCTATTGAGAGTCTTGTCTTAAATCTCATCTGCTTTAGACTTAATTTGTTCCATCATTAATACAAAGTATTTTGGCACATAGAATTGGCAGTTAAGAGTTGTGGCAGGGTAGCTGAAGTGTATGTGCTCCTTGCCAAATCAGGCTATGATCTTATGTTCCCTATCATTTGGCAAGAGGTTCTTGGATGCAGGCCCTGTGGATCCCTTGGGGAACTCCAGAGACACCATAACTAGGTCCACCAGTGGGTTCCTGTAAAGACATTTATGGATGCCAAGCAACTTAAGGAAGCAATTGGGCTTCCATGGAACACAGGCTAGGGAATCGGGTTGTAAAATATATATTAAGGAAAGCACAGTTGTGTAAGAACTTACCATAACAGTAGATGATTCAGTTCTGCGCTGCTGCAATAGCCTTTGGTTATTTAGGTTGTTTCCTGCCTAAGAAACAGAAACCAGCCTGTTTCAGTAGCTTTGGCACCTCCCACACACATTCCCTCTGGCTGCTGACTGACCATCATCAATCAGGTAAACGGCAGCCAGAAGGAACTGACCTAAAGAATAGAAAAATAGGAAGCAACCTCATCCTGAACCTCTAATAAGATATAAACTTAAAAGTATTTTACATTCCCATAAAAAAAAAAAAAAAAAAAAAAATTATGTATAGGAAAGGGTTTACCTCCATAAGGTTGCGAGTCCGTTGTACAATGTCCTAAAGTGTGAAAGTACAATGGACAATGGCAAGATCTGTAAATTTCGAAACACACAAGTGTGAATTCGCTCATGTGAATTCCGGCATTCCGAGTGTAGATCGCACTACAGTGGGGATCGGGGCATGTACCCTTTCCTTCATTGTAGTGTGATCTCGGAATTAGTATATTAAATTAGCAGGGGATGCACAGGGGGGCTTCCCCCCTTCATAACGGTGTTTGGAGACATCTGGAAATGTTGGATGTTTCGAACACATTTGACATTTCCGGATTGTGGGATTCATTGTGTAGCACTTTCGCTGTTTTCAGCAGTCAAAAGTGCAGTTTCTGACGTTTTGAGTCGGATATCTGACCGGTCGCATCTTTTATTTGTGACCTAATGTAGGTAAACCATAGGAAAGATGAAGGAGGTTGGTGGGTGCTAAAAACTCTGCTGTGAAAGACCAAAATATGTGACCTAAGGCAAGAGTAAATAAGTACATCGAACATTACAAGGCAGTTTCTATGCCTTCTGACCCATGATAATCCCTACAAGAAATTTGAGACTATCTTGTCAATGGTAATCTTCCCATTTTAATCAAAGAAAACGTAAACTTTGTATGACACGTGAAATTCGGTAAACTGCCAGGCCCAGAAAATCTGACTATTGACTTTTAACAAAATCTGAGGGAAGATACGGCTTCCTTCCTTGATTTATGTTTCTACAGTACTCCTGTAACCTCACTCTTGGTGTTCTTCATTTTTTTCATTCACTTTTAGACACCTCTGTTGTTGTAATTTCCAAACATGACAAAGATCTCTTTCTTCCATCATCATTTAGGCACCCATCTCACTAATCAACACAACACCTCAAATCCTTGCCAAAACAGGATTTTTTTTGGTCTGGAAAACATCTAGAGATGACTTCTAAGCCAGGAAAAGTCAGGTTCTGATGAGTGCTACTGCAACCCTGTTTAAGTTCCTACCACTCTTTGTCTACACATGGAAATAAACCATGCCCAGAATCCTTGCTGTTTGCAACTCTCAACAGCTGAAAACCATCTGACTTTATCGGTTGGATTTGTTTTTTTGTTCCTGAGTTTTGAAGACATGATTTTCTACCTCATTTTACTGGTTAAAAGTTACTATTCAGCTCCTCATTGTCAGTGTGAGAACCAATGGTGATTTTTCAGCCTAATGCCCTCTTAGCTCTGGGACAAGGTAGGAATGTCCTTTATCACTCTTTTTGTCATTAAAGATCACTTGTCTCTGCATGTGATGTGCCTATAAAGCTCATTGCCTTTAGCTTTCTGTTATCTTTTACATCACAATTACCAGTCCAAATCGTAGAGTACTTTTTCTAATTAAACATTAAATATTAACAAATCTTGCATTCCTTTCCTTAGCTCTCAAGCAGAGGCAACAGAATTTTACACCTAGGAATTGGCTAGATCCTGGACTTTCCTCAGTCCTCATTCTTAGCTGATGAAAAAAGAAGCAGTAGGCAGTCTTAAGAGAAAAACTAATTTCTGACCTAGACAGATGGACCGGTCTTCATCTTTGTCTGCCTGGTGGAGAGATCTTTCTCAAGAAAACCATTCTGCTGAACACTGGCATTTTAGTAGAATAGAGGGTATTATTACGCAGTAGAGAGTCTATTATCCAAACTAATTGGGACCTAGGGTAGTTTGGATAATCAAAATTTTAACTGAACCGGATAAAAAACTTCTAAAATCTTGTTTTTGTCTGCATGGAGGGAATACACTTTTCAACCATTCAGTGATTGCAGTGTACATTAAAGAGTATTTTTCACACACAAGCAGGCTACAAGCTCATAAAAACATACACAGGCAAATACATATAACATTTACATATTTAGACTTTATGAGTTTTCCTACCCAAAAACTTTGGAAGGCTGAGTTTGGATAACTGACAGTTCGGCTAATCGACTCTCTACTGTACCCACCTCTGAGGATACAGAGCATTGCATAAGAATAATTTGGTGTTAGGTAAAAATAAGAATTCCTGTTTATAGCGCTCTAAGAACATGGTACTGTGTGGAACAACAAGACAGGAGAAGATAAATATATATATATATATATATATATATATATATATATATATATATATATATATATTGTAGTTTTTAGTCATACTGATCCTTTAAAACAGTTTTACTACAAACACATGCAGTTACCTCTCTGTAGACACTTAAACGACCAACAGTAGCAGGCAGCCATTCAGGCCTTGTACACTTTATAAATGTATGTCATTTGTTTATTTATGTTATTATATTATTTTTACCTGCCTGTATACTGCAAACAAGATATTACTGCTTAATATTAAGCTGTATACAACAGTCTGATCAGGTTTATGAGAATAACTAACTTTTTTTGTGTGTTCAAGACTTGAATGGCAATAAATTATCTTCAAGAATCAAGCCAAATGAAGCCCCTGAGGTAAATCTTGACATCCAAGTTGAGAATGCATAATAACTGAGTTATGACTGGAAAGATCCTGTTATACTTCATCTGCTCTGATGTACTACCAGTTATAGAGGAAATAAAATGCAGAACCTGTAATACAATCACACTGCCTTACAGACAGCTGTCAGACATAAAGTATTCCTTTGATCTTGTGAAAACCTGTAATACACTTCAAACTGCCGTACATATAAAAGAAGTTTGGCATTTCAAAATGTTTTACAGCTTTTGTAGCATAATCATGACACACTGTACACTGCACATAATGTGTTCTATTTTCTGCTGTTATGTCTAGCAGTCCAAGCTCTTGTCAGTTTTTACACACAGCAGATGATGACTAAAACCAAGTTCTGTTAACAAATTAAACTTTGACAGATTTTGTATGATATGCACAGTGTGGTATAATAAAGCAAATAATCAGTTATGTTTTGTACCATACAAGTTTTGTTTGAAATGAGGAGGTTAGGTAACTACAATTACCCTCTTAATGAGTAAAAAGGAAATAAAATGGGAGGAGGTGAGGAAAGATCACGAATATGCACTGACTGATCCTGTTCCTAGGAAAAGAAGGCATATTAATGAACCCTATACAGTCTGCCACAGCTGTATGTCAGGAAGCAACAATAAAAAGGGAGCTGATAGACACGCCAAGTCCTGCAAAAACAGAAATATTTCAGCCTTTATTCACAGTAAGATGCCCAATCCATATATCCTACACTAATTGGAAGTTCCCTCACTGTCTACCTCCAAACTGTATAACTATGAAAAAGTATTTTATTCAGACACTTCTCCCATGTTGATCCTGAAAAAGGCATTTGCGTCAAGAGGCCTTAACCAATTAACAAAGTAATTAAAAAACGATTGACACAGATCTCAGAAAACAAGAGTCTGACATTAAATCCATTAATGAGCACAGTTTCTAAAAAGACGATGGGATAAGTTGGCAGTGAAATATACCATGAGAATCAGGTATGTGCCTGAGGCAATCAGTTAGGGCAGAGAGTGACATTATACAGCAGGAGTAGTGTATATTATTGGGGCACAGCAAAATATCTAGCAAAGATGGCTCCAAGGAAAGTTTAATAAATTACATTAACATCTATAACTTCCCCTTCCTGGCAATTCAGTGTTAAAAGCACTGCCAACTGGAATTCCAGTTTAAGCTATGGACCATTTCCTTTCAGGTTTGCATACTGACATTTATGCATCACTACCTTTAGCTTTACATATATCAATTAACCTTAAATGACAATTTCATATAATTGCATCAGGCTCATTCTCATGAAAGCGTGTTTTCTCCAGCTCTAACACTACAGGAAAATAAGCTAGGGATATAGTGCAGCTCAGACAGGCCCTCTTTGGCTGATTCCACAGTATAATGCAGCTTCAGAAGTACACAGAAATGAAGTCACCTCCAAATTAAAGTACATTTCAAATCTGAAAATAGTCTCTCTAAGCTATTTTGTTTTATATTCTGAAATGTGTTTCTTCCACTATTACTTGCCTCATATTCATAAACTTATCTTGTGAAATGTGGTATTCCAACAGCAGAGCACTGAAAATTGCACCAACTTCTGTATTCTGAAACTGACACCTCATGCACTAATATAAATAAAGTACATGACAGATGATGACTTTCTTTCACATGCACATGAAAGACATGAATCAAATCTGGAAGTAATTAACCAAACAGAAAATAATTCAGTTCCAGGTGACATAATGACATGTTCTACCCTGGAAAGGCAAGACATTCTTAAGATCTCACAAATAACAAAGCTCTGATTCGTGTGGCTTTCTATTAAAACATTTTAATGTAAAAAAAAAAAAAAAGTAATTTCTCAGGGGAAAAGATCACGAAAACTAGGCTTTAGCTTGAACATTATAAAGTTGTAATTCTGCATAGGACTAAGGAACTCTGTACTTATAGTACCTTACATTAGTTTTTCACTGCCGCAGTTCTTTCAAAAAAGCATGCGTTATGAAGGAATAAAATAAAACCGGGGTAGATAAGAGAAGGAATTCGTTTTAGTATAAAAAGGCTTCAGGATTTATAGCTAATATTTAAGATTACTTGCTTAAATGTGATAAAACATTAGTAAACTTTCCATCTAAGCTATTCAGCATGTAAGAGTCAGACTGCTTTAGGGAAGCAGTGTCTCAAAATGCACGTTGTGTGGGAAGGGAGTAGGGGAGAAAATGTGGTTCAGGAGAGCTGTAATTACAGAAATTCTTGGTTGCTCTGTCCTACGTGCTGAACAGATGGGAGTGCTATATAATTAGAAATGTACTCTGCATCTTCTCCTACTGCTGCAAGTGGTTTATGACCCTGTGCAAGGTGAAAGGTCCCCACTCATAATGCTGCGAAAAGTGCAACAACACAGGGCACTGCCATTTATAATAAATAGCTAACAAGATGGAGAGATGAGGTCAACCCTATTAATTAACTGCCTGCCCAGCAAAGCATGTTGCTGTTTCCTGTACTTATCTTGTTTCATTATTTTAATCTATTGAATGCTATCAACACCAAGCTGACCCCACCACCCTGGTACAGACTGTGCAACCTGATTATGCAATCCAAGCTTAGCAGGTGAAACTGCCATTTCCTTATTTGTTTACCATTCTTTTAGTAAAAATGTAAGAAGGTAACCAAAATGTTGAATTGCATAACTTCCAAGAAGGAGCCATCAATGAAACTGTATTAACGTTATAAAGCAAACAAATTATAAAAATGGCATTAAAATAAAAAAATCAAGACTCATTTACTCATCTGTAACTGGCTGATTACAGCAAATGACATACAGACCTAAATGTCAGACATCAATTTATCAAAAGCATCTTAGAACATAATACAAAGTCCAGAACTAAGCTCTACTGCTTTTAAACAATTGATTATAGGGTCTATATTAAATCACCAAACGCTTAAAAAAGTGAACTGTGATTGATCGACCCTATGTAAGCAAAAGCTGACAATGTCGAAGTGTCAGAACAGCGATTTTTTTTCCAAGGGAAAGGTGCCTCCCACACCCCCCACACCCCTACTTAAATATATCAACTCCGGGACTGCACTACAGTGCTGAAAATGGCACAGTACCAAAGCGGCCAAGCGAATTCTTGTCCTGGGAAAGAATTTGCTTAACAGCCGTATTGATATTTTCCATTTTCAGCCTTTTAAGTTCGATCAAGATGCATTCGAAAGAATGTGTCTTCGGTCTTCTAATATAGACCCGATTACACTATAGTGGAGGAAGTCAGTACCAGAATCACAATAAATTGTTGTTTTTATTTACTTAGTTGCAAGTAATACAGACAGGGAGTAGTTCCTCATCAGCTACATCTCAATGTTCATAACAAGAATGAAACATTTTTTATTATATACTATACAGAATATGTTTCAAGCAAGTTATTAAAAAGAAAAACAAGGAACTATTCCAACCAATGGAAGATTGTCACAGCTACTGAATTTAACTGAAAATCCTTTATTGGGGGTATAAAGCCTCCAGTCAACCTGTATCTGAACAAGATAACACCTTTGATGCTTCTGCTCTTCGTAAAGACTTGTTTCAGATAGAAGACAACTTATATAAATTGAAACGTTTGCAATTTCAACGCTATCATTTTGAAGCTTGTGCCCTTCGTAAAGACTTGTTTCAGATAGAAGACAACTTATATAAATTGAAACGTTTGCAATTTCAACGCTATCATTTTGAAGCTTGTCTTGAGCTTCAAGTAGTACCTAGAGGCTTAAGAATTCTAAAAATGCCGACATATGGTGAACAATATAAGCAACTATTAATTCAGTGACAGAAATTGAATCTAGAACTTAGCTATAACTACATGCGTCTACTCATTAGGTTTTTTAAACCTGAGGAAGAAAGATTGTTATCATCGGTCATGAATTTACAAAATGAATTATATAACAAGTATCCTGCTGATGTGTTAGATGTAAAATTTTGTTACATCTTGGATTTAGTGACAGCTTTTGAGCGTAAACTGCTCCATCAAAAACGGAAAAAATTGGACAGAGATACCGCTGACTTTGTAGGTGGGCGTGTCTTTGCTTGGCCTAAAGCATCAATCAGGCAACCACAAGTGCCTGATAATCAAGAAGTTCAACAGCCTAATTTGAACAACCCTGATGAAATGGTAGTAGGAACAACTTTGAATATGGCAATGACCTCTTCCACTCCTTCCGTGTCAACAAACATTTTAAAGAACAATGTGGATGTTAGAAGCAAAGTTCCACCTTTAAATACAAGCCATGTTAACAACAGTGCACATCCGCTTGTTTCCTCAGTGAGCAGTATCACTATTGAACAAGAGCTACATGGAACTGTTAATCAAAACAAGAATGGCCATTCTTTCCCTTTTACAATAAACTCCCTGCCAACAGACGTTCGTTCAGCAGAGGCAGGTCGAAATGCAAATTGAACTCAGACAACATCGACAATCATACCTTGAAGAAAATGTGGCAGAAACCAGCAAGCCCTTAATTTATATATTGTCAGCAGAGGAAATGTCTCTGCTAAACAGAGGTTTTATACTCACTCAACTGACTGATATTACAGATTATATTGTTGATTTAAAAATGTTCACACTTAATATTATGCTAAAAGTGCAAGTAATGAGACTGTTGGAAAGGACAATACTCAGTTTAGGAAACCTAACATTTATATACCAAGTAACATCGCAGCAGAAGAAGTTTTTGAGAAGAAATGTGAAAATGACATTCTTTCATTATTTAACAACAGGAACATGGGGAAAGTCAATTTTAATTTAAATACTTCAGAGCGCTTAGCACTCAGAAATGTATCTTCTAATACTTCAATAATTATTAAACCTGCTGATAAAGGAGGTCCAACAGTGGTGATGGATAGAAATTATTATGTGAGTGAGATGATGTCTATGCTTAGTGATATAGAGACTTATAGTCTCATTAATATGGCAGACATAGATGTTATTATACGGAGAGTCAATAGTACTCTGAATGATTGTTTATTAGGACGTAACATTACCATGGAACAATATAAGTATTTTGTATGGGATAAACCTATTATTCCTTGTTTACAAGGATTGCCAAAAATTCATAAAGATGCATATAAACTGCCCTTTAGGCCTATAGTATCTGGCAGAGGCTGGTGCACACAGAATATGTCTATTTTCCTTGAGAAACCGCTTCGAAGTGTTTTAAACAACAATAAGTATGTTTTAATTGATACTAAAATTTTTTTTATGTGATTTATATTCTTTTGTGAAAGACAAAAATTGTACTTCTTTTTTATTAGTCACTTTAGACGTTCAGTCCTTATTTACTTGCATTCCAAATTATATAGGTATTGACACACTAAAGGAATATCTTTGCATTAATAGTAAATTTAATGCTACATTTATTGAATTATTATGTTTGTTTATGGAAATTATTTTAGAGAATAGTGCTTTTACTTTTGATGGTCAGTTTTATTTACAGAAAAAGGGTGTGGCTATGGGCACCTCTAGTGCCAATAGCTACGCTAATATTGTTATGGCCCAATGGGAAGTCACAAACATACTCACGAAATTTTCAGAAGTTGTTTTTTATAGGAGATTTGTGGACGACCTTTTTTTGTTATGGGATGGTGATTTAAATTCATTTTTGAATTTCTATGAATTTTTAAATTCATCTACTTCATTCTTAAAATTCAACACTAGTCATTCTATGAGTTCTATAAATTTTTTGGATGTAACCATTTTTATGTTACCAGACAATACATTTTCTACCAAAACTTATAGAAAGAGTTGTTATAGCAACAACTATTTACATAGAAAAAGTATGCATCCACCACATATTTATCGCAATATTATCAAAAGCCAAGGTCTTCATGCATCCAGGTTAAATGCTAGTGATGTAGATTTTAATAAAGAAACTCACTCTCTCTCAATGCGATTTAGTCAAATAGGTAGCCAAAGAAAAGTTGACACTGTTTTAAACAAGGTAGCAGAGTCGCGTAGTAATGAGGGGAAACCGTATTTTTCAGATAGACTAAGAGGAAATTCTTCGCAGATTGACAGAGATGAACATCGGCTTATGATGCCTCTTACACATTCAGGAAACATCCGTAGTATAGAGAAAGTTGTAAAAAATAATTGGTCTATACTAACTACTGACTTAGAAGTAGCCTCCATAGTGGGCGAAAAACCTAGGTTTATATATAAAAATAAAAAGAATCTGAAAAGGTTATTATACTTCCCCAAAGAAGCTACACATACTGATTTAAATCAAGTAAATGGTACTCTCCCTTGTAAAAACTGCAACTGGTGTAAGTTTATTGATAGTTCGAGTGAGTTTTTACATCCTGATACTGGAAAACTTCTTCATTTCCATGTCCGAGCTGATTGTAACACCATCCATTTAGCATATTTTGCTATATGCCAGACCTGTAATAGTTTCTATATAGGTAAAACAGATCGTCGCCTTCGTGACAGAATAAGAGAACATATTTATTGTATAAACAATTCTATATGCACTAATGCTTTGGCTAAACATATTGCACTAAATGATACATTGCATAATTTTAAATTTATGGTTTTGGAGGTAATATTTGACAATGTTCGTGGGGGTGACACAGAGAATAAGGTGGAATCCACTGAGCTGAGATGGATCATTAGAATGAGAGGTAATAAAGGTAGAGGGCTGAATGATAAAATATGCATCAAGCCTATTTTAAAGAACAGGAGGTTTAAAAAATAGTAGGGTTAAATAAAAGAACACATGGTTTATATGTTAAGTTCTTATGAAGTGTTTTGTCATTGTATATTCTTATATTTTTATGTACATAAGTTTTATTTATGTTTTAGTATATATATATATATATATATATATATATATATATATATATATATATATATATATATATATATACTTGTCAAATGTGGCATGTGCCTTTAATAGTTTAATTAAACAATGATTGTTAATGTGTTGCCACTGGCAAGAGAATTCTTTAAAATGTAACAGTCAAAATGGTTTTAGAATATCTAATGAAGCGGCAGGTTTAAGCCATGAAAGCGCTTACACAAATAAAACGTTTTTATGATATTTTCATTGATTTTTGTGCCTTGGTTTGCTCTAATAGTATTTTACAATATAGGTTATTAAATATATTGTTTCAATGCTTGAAAAAGCAAGTGCACTAACTTCAACTATTTTGATCTCCTGCAACTACTTAGCCTCCCAACACCTAACCATATGAAACTGTACAGCCTACAACAGCCCTAACACTAACCTTAAAACACCTACCTATTTCATAATCAGAGTCCAACCTCCCCCTAATCCTAAATTCCCCGATCACTCCCTAAGCCTAAAACTCCCCTCTCACTCCCTAAACCCTCAGACTCCCTTCCTGTACCCTAACACAAAATTTCTCCTCCTATTTCGTAAACTTAAAACTCCCCTCAGGCTCCCTAATCCTTAATCCCCCTTCCCAATCACTGCCGTAATCTACACTCCCAAACTCTACACTCCTCACAGCTACCGCACTTACTTCAGTTAAATTTGAATAATGTGTTCAGGAAAGCTGCGGCAGCTGTTTGACAAAAGTCGTATCCAAATTGAACTCGAGCGACAGCCTACATGAGCCCCAAGAAATGTGAGTCTCTGGTTTCAAGACAGTGGCATCTGAGTGCTTTGGAATCGCACTTGTAGTAGAAACTAGGAGGGAGTTTCACAGTAAGTAGTACAAGGGAAGAAAAGACCATCTTATGTTTTGAAATGGGTCCTAAGAATGAAATGATAGGTGATACTGATAGGGCTTTGCAATAATTTTGATTGACAGCCTCTGTTTAAGTGGTAGATACGAGTCCATAATTTGTAGTTTATAAACTAGAAATCACCTTGATATCACAGAGCACACTTCAATCATGACCTCTCCAAAGATGGCAATCTTTGGAAAAATAAAAGCACAATGAAAGAGCCTTGCTAAAGTAGTTTAAGTTGTTTTGTTGTAGCATTACAATATCAATCAATCAATCTTGTTTTGGTGCCCTGTACAGACACAAATGTCCAGAAAGTAAATTTTAACTATAAAACTACTCTTAGAACTAAACCTGTAACTTAGTGTGGCTAAACCATAGCTTTTGCATGGAGAAACTTTAGAGCAGGTATTTTGCACATAAAACAACACTACTATCATATTTTAGCACACTCACCCCAGAAACCACCCAAAGAGTCCTCTGTATAACCCAGTCCACAACCTACTTTAGCCCACTCAAATACAGGTCCAAGCAACATGGATATTCAATTTCCAAATGTCTTCACAGCCAATTTGCTAGATATTGGCATCTAGAGACAATGTAGCAATTGCCTCATGTCTACAGGCAGCCATTTAATCCTAAAAGAAACAAACACAGTTTGTGAGGGGATGCACATAAACAGTTTCACTGGAAACAAGAATCTCGCAGATAGAAGGCTGTCAAGGACATACAAATCCGCCACACATAGTGTCCACCACAAACAACAAATTATGATGATACACTAAAAAACAATCTCGCTAAACCTCAAAGACCTCCTAAGCCTATAAATGGTAATGCCTATCCTCAGCAGTCCCTAAAGCACTCACCAAAAGCAACACCAAACACCACAAATATGCCTACATCTATTGGAGCCCCAACAGCAAAGCCCATAAAGCAAGCAAACACATTACCCAGGACTCTAGCAGACTAGGGGACTCTATTGTATGATACACAGATGCCCCACTCACCAGACTGAACAAGGAGAAGAAAATGGTTAGTTGCTTATCTAGAGTCAGTATCCACCAAGTTATATACGCACTCAAGTCACCACAGGTACCACTATGATTCTATTATAGTCCATGTGGGCACTAATGACCTGAGATATGTTTCCCTGGACTATATGAAAAGAGATATATGTGTCCGATATTGAAATATCGGTACTGAAAATGCCAAGTGACAAAAAGCCAAAAAAAAAAAAAAAAACCACAGGGAAGAGTGAATTTTGAAAATTGATTCTATCTTCAAAATTTTTTTTTTTTTTTTGCGCAGAGAACAAGCCTCACTGCATCTTCACTCCCCCCCAAACTTATATATACCAACTCCAAGATCATTACACCTCTGAAAAAAGGGAATATTCCGAAAAATGGCATCTTGGACTTAGTATATAAAAGCCTGATGTTTCATAGGTTCATAGATAGGTACTAGGCTATCAGCCCTAGGGCCTATACAAGCCTTGCCAAAAAGGTACCCTGGCTTTCGCCACCCAAGAAAATGATTTTCCTGTGCCCCTGTCAAGCAGAGCCACAGAGGTGATCACGGGGTGAATTTCCTATTTCCCATCCAATCATTCTTATTTTGTACTAATGAGGAGCTTTGGCTATATATAGATAGGTAGTTTGTTTGTTTGTATGGGAAAGTCTGGGAGACAGGAATCTCTCCCTCCAGCATGTTTTGTTGGGTGGTGTGGTGTAGGGTCCCTAGAGCATGTAGCCTCGGGGGGGGGGATTCTTTAATGGAGCATGTGTAACAGCTCTGGGTTTAAGATAGCTTTGTATGTTAGGCAGAGATCACCTCTGAGTAGGCGATATGCGACAGAGTAAAGCTGGAGTTTTTTGAGACAGTCTGCATAGGGCATCTGTCTGAGGCTGGTAATCCTCTTTACGATGTATTTCTGCAGCCTTTGCAGTTGTTGTAGATGTCTTGTGAGGTACATACCAAAAGGGGCACTGTACTCTATAATACGTCTAATGAGTGACGAGTAGAGGAGAACACTGACCTCTTTTTTCCTGGATGAGAAACCTTTTGTGATGAGGTGTGCCACTGACAAGGATTTCCTGAATACTGTGGCAATGTGCTTATCAAAGGAGAGACTACTGTCCACCTGTATCCCAAGGTCTCTTATCACACTTTCAGTGTTAAGTAGACTACCACATATGTGGTAGCTCATGGGTGCAAAGTTTTTACCAAAGAGGATGACAATGCACTTTTTGGCATTGAGCTTGAGGCTATGGCTTTGACACCAGGCATTTGTCTCAGTGAGGCCCTTTTGTAGGATGTCCATATCATTAGGAGTTTCAATTATGGCTCCTAGTTTGCAGTCATCTGTGAACTTCATTAGCCAAAGACCTTCTGTGTCAGCCTTTACTTTAGAAAAGTAGACACCAAACAGGAGAGGACCCAGGACTGAACCCTGTGGTATTCCACTTGTCACTGGTCTGAACTCAGACTTGGAGTCTGCTACTTTCACAGTGTGGGTTCTGTTAGTGAGACAGTTGGCAACCCATCTTGTGACACAGGGATTTATACCTAGTTTAGTGAGTTTATCTATAACTCCAGAGTGGGGGATGGTGTCTAAAGCCTTGGCAAAATATAGATAGGCTGTGTGAACCACCTTACCCTCATCTACGGCTTTGGTGACTGTTCAAAGAAGTCAATCAAGTTTAAGAGACATGATCTGCCTTTTACAAACCCGAACTGGGTGGGGTCCTGAGTTTGGAGATTACCAATGTCTTTGTTTATAAGTTGCATGATGATACGTGCCATGACCTTGCAGACCGGCTCGTTAGGCTAATGGGGCGGTAGTTCCAGGGGTCCATGGTGGCTCCCCCTTTGTGGAGTGGGATAACCGTCACTGTCATTCTCCACATTATGTCTCTCAATCTAGCAAGTCCTGACATTTGAAATGGTTACAGTCTCAGGTAGGTATCTGCCTTACACTGAGAAGCAGTCTACCTTCACTAAGGAGGATGCCACAGTACAGATAAAAGATGATTCACTTCAATAACTGGCTTAGGTTCTGGTGTCTTTCCAGGGGGATTCATTATTTGTCAGCATGGTATGACATGGTTAACAAACAATGTTGCATTGCAAAGGATGGTCTGCTCCTGTCTCCCCTAGGCTTCTCAGTACTTGCTAAAACTTTATCCACCCCTTAGAGCCTTTTTTAGTCAATGCCAAACTGACAAACTTAGCTACATAGCAAATGAAACCCAGACAGACCTAAAGGTGTTACTGCTATATCCTAGAAGTCTAATCAATAAACTATATATCCTACAAGCTCTCATTACTCTATATTCACTAGAGTAAGGAGAGCTTGAATAATGTGGCTGGCTGTGGAGATATTCGGAAATTGCATGTCCATGTTCTGTTACCAACACATGGTTTAAATCCAAAGATAATACTCCAGCAGTGTAAGACTTCAGTGCCTTCCACACATTTACACCATCAGCTGCACAGACAGGGACAAGAGGTGGAGGAGTCTCAATCTGCATTTGCAATAAGTATAACTCTAGGTTGGTTAAACAGGATGATGTCCTGGAATGTATCCATGTGCAAATCAATGCAGACAAAGTCCCATATCCTAGCAAGCTATAGGTCACCATCTATGTCCCAAAAATCCCATAGCTCATATCTATACCTACTGCAGATACTCACCATTACACCAAACACACTATTCATGGGAGACTTTAACTACCCCCTTATAGACTGGGAAACATACACTGCCTCATACTTGTAGGCACAACCATTCATGGACTTTATTAACACAAATACCCTTGACCAGGTAGTGTACACACCCACCAGAGGTTCAAACATACTGGACCTGGTATTCAACAATATGGAAGAGCACTGTACCCCCTCCATACCTCTCAACCTGGAATCATCAAAAATCTGGACAAGGCCCATGAAAAATAGGTACAAATCTGTGTGTTGATTAACATGCAATTTGCATACATAATTATGTAACCCCACCCACTCCAATGGAATTATGGGATACTAACTTGCAAACGCAAACTGAAGAACAGACAATCAAAATAGGACACCAGACTCCCCCTGCAGACAATCCAATGTCCCATTACCTGGCTATTTTGTCCCATTTACCATAAACACTAATGTGTGCATACTGCTTTACTTCTATAATGATTTGTAATTTACTTTTACAGCACAATGCACAAACATTAATGGACATCTGCTAATTAAACAAAGCAATACTGTCTTGCAATGAAAATAGACTTCGCATTAAAACTTCTCTGCCCTTGAAACTCACATTCATTGAAATACCACATCCAAAGAAAATGCATCTGGCCAGTGGTGGATAAAGATTACCTTTGGGCTGTTTTCAAATCATTGGTCCCTTGCACACAAAAAAGCCCTCACTTCTCACCATAGCTCTCAAACTCTTAGCACAAAAATCCTGGACAAAGCCAATAATGGGGTAATACAGAATTCAGTTCTCACTTCTCACCATAGCTCTCAACATCATAACACAAAAAACATGCGCAAAGCCAATAATGGGGGAATACAACCCCAAAATAGGGACAAATTTCAAAAACTTATCAACTTAAAAATTTGCTAGAATAAAAGGTTTTGTATTATCATTTATTTTCTGAAGAATATGAAGTCTGAAATTCAAATGCCTGTCATTATTTAGTGAATTCAACCCTTTAGTGTTTTTTGCCACAAAAATCCTGAAAACCGCAGATATTATAAGGAACAGATAAAAATATGAGGCATAGATTTACAAATTGGGGCATTTTCACACACACACACACACACACACACACACACACACACACACACACACACACACACACACACACACACACACACACACACACACACCCAAAGAACCCTACCCTTCCTCCAAACTTCGCAGCAGTGAGCCGACTCAACCGAGTCCTTTCTGTTCAACAACGGCCAGGAATCAATGCAGCAATGAGCCAAGTCCTTTCTGTTCAATAATAATGTTCCTTCCAGACAGAAAATGCAGCAGTTTAATGGCTCCTTCAATAATGGAGGAATGCAGCAGTGAGCAGTCCTTTCTGTTCAATAACGGCTCGCAACCAAAGATAATGTTCCTCCCAGCCAGAATATGCAGCAGTTTAATGGCTCCCTTCAATAATGGCGGAATGCAAGCTCCGTATATTGCAAGTAGCATAAGGATAATGTTCCTGCCAGCCAGAATGCAAGCTCCATATTTAACACAAGGCTCCCTTCAATAAAGGTGGAATACAAGCTCCGTATATCACAAGTAGCATAAGGATAATGCTCCTGCCAGCCGGAATGCAAGCTCACGCAAAATAAAGAGAGGCAACCAAAGATAAAATATAATGCAGCAGTTTAATGGTGAAGCTACGTATATCACAAACAGCATTCTGTTAACTTCAGTGCAAGCCAAATGAAAAGAAAAATGTTTCCCCGCTCTCCTTTTGAACAGCTGGAATGCAAACGCAATTCCGACAGGCTGGTAGCCCTGATGGAGCTGAAGTCATCACGCACGTGATGACATCAGCTCAAAAAGTGGAAAAAATAAAAATAAAGAAAAACTCGGAAATGAAGGGGTGCCACTCAGGAATCGTGGCACCCCATTATTTGGACCCCAAAACTCAGTAAAAAAACAAGTAATTCAGGACAGTTGGGAGGTATGACCCCCCCCCCCTCAGTATCATGTCCTCATCCACAAAGCTGTCTCCTTCAACTCAGTAACCCAGCAAACCCTGTAACAGTTAGGAACTACTCCAAAGCAAACTACATCATATTAAGTGATTGTATCTTTTGGCTTTTCCCGGTTAGGGGTCGCCACAGCGGAACTCCGGTCCGCTAATGATTGGTAGTGGATTTTTTCATGTACTGGGTTACCAGCCCTGACGCACAACCTTCAACGAAGGCACACCCCATTCACGTATGCCTCCACACAGAAGACGCTCTAGCTGAGAATCGAATGGGACAACGTCTTGCTATGACGCGACAATGCTATTGCAGCACCATAATTTGTCAAAATCCAAAGCCCCTCCCAATCTGAATTTACAACAACATAGGTGGACATGTTCACAGAGACCCTGTACAACCATGTAAATGGCTGTATGGAGGCCGCTATACCTACTAAGAGTACACCCAAAACAAACTCTAAAAATAAACCACACTAGTGGAATCCTAACCTTAACAGGATGTATATCAAAACGAAAAAAATCATGGCTAAAATCAGGAAGACCAACTCCCATAATGATAGGAGTTCTCTAATTAAACTAAACAGGAAACTAAGAGGACTAATTAGGTCTAACAAGGACAATTATGAGATCAAGATATCCTCACAGGCTAAAGATGCCCAAAACCTCAAAGGCAGCACACAGCAGTGTGCCAAGCTGATGGTCAGTGGTGCCACCTTCACTGAACAAATGACACAGTGAACTTGCTGTCTGACAAATTCAGCTCAAACTTCACCCCCACTCCCTTCACGCCTCTTCCAATGAACTACCTACTAGCATAACCCCCGCCAATCTATTAACATGGAGCAGGTACTGGCGGTGCTTGCTAAGGCCAAAAACATAGCCTCATAGGGCTCAGACATTATCCTGATGCTTCCTGAACAGCTCAAAACTTGACCTATCAGGACCACTTGAGTCACTTTTCAGCTATAGTCTCAAAACAGGCTTTGTATCATGAGAATGTAGAACTCCAGTGGTTATCCCACTTCACAAGGGTGGACCATCAACTGACCCCAGAAACACAGACCCATTAGTCTGAACAGTCTGATATGCAAAGCCATGGAATGGAATTATCATGGAAGTGATCAACAAAGCCATAGGCAACCTTCAGACACTGGACTCAACCCAGTTTGGCTTTGTCGAAGGAAGGTCATACCTATAAAACTTGGTGGACTTTCCCTAAGAAGGTCACCAACACAGTAGATGACAGAAGGGTAGGAGAAAATGGTGCATAATGTCTACCTGGACCTGGTTAAGGCATTCGATACAATATTTCACTTAATTAGGCCCCCTATTGTTCGGCATCTACTTCTCAGAAGTACAGGCCAACATGGGAGGACTTTGGCTGACAAAGTTTGCAGACGACTGCAAACATAGTGGAAAGTGCATCGGACACAGATATCCTTCAGAAGGGACTCACGGAAACAGATAGCTGGTGCCAAAGCCATGGCCTGAAGTTAAACGCCAAAAAATGTATAGTCATACCCTTTGGGAAAAACAAGGTAACCCCAAGCTACCATATAGGTGGCAATCCACTAAGCACAGAAGAGGTTATCAGGGGCCTTTCTTTTGACACTCACGTTGCTAAAGTGGTTAGAAAGACCTTCTACATTGCCCACCTGATCATGAAGGGATTCACATCCAGATCTAGTGAGGTCATTGTTCCCCTGTACTCTTCACTTATCAGACCAATGATCGAGTACAATGCCCCATTCGGGATGTATCTCACCCGACATCTGCAGCAATTGGAGAGACCCCAAAAGTTCCTCACCAAAAGGATAAAATCTGTCATATGCTGCCAGATTGAAGAAACTCCAGCTCTATTCAGTCACATACCGTCTGCTCAGAGGTGACATGTGCCTGACATACAAGGCCATGTCCAACCCGGAATTAATGGACATGCTCCACCTCAAAATCCAAATCCTCCAAAACCACTAGAGCAAGCGACTTAAACCTTAGCACGGATATAATGGAGGGATAGATTTATCACTATGCTGTGGAATAAATCCATGTGAGGCAGAGCACCTACTGGCTCTGTTCAAGAGAAATCTTGACCTGTGGATGGGAGATGGAATCATCTCTGTGTCACTGCTGGACAGAGGCACAACAAACTAATGTGCACAGTATTTTTCATATAAGGAAGCCAAAAATTTGGGCTAGGCTTATAAATGCCTTAGGGCAGATAGCCTAGTATAAACCTATGAACCTATGAACCTATTACAGTTGACAAACTCACCAAAATGGGCATAGACCCCTACATAATTCGCTGAATTACCAGCTGGTTCACAAACAGGATCCAGGAAGTCAGATTGGGGACACCCCCTCCACAAAGAGACTGGTCACCAGCAGAGTACCTCATGGCTATGTGCTGGGACCGCTCCTATTTAGCATCTACTTCTCGGAGGTAAAGGCTAATGTCAAGGGGCTTTGGCTGACCAAGTTCACAGATTATTGCAAATTGGGAGCTATCATAGATTTCACCCATAACACAAACATCTTACAAGAGGATCTAACACAAATAAATGACTGGTGCCAAAGTCATTGATTAAAACTCAGTACCAAGAAATCCATTATAGAGCCTTTTGGGAAATCTACCACCCAGGCTAATTACTCCACCAAAAGGATGACCCAAAGATTTGACCCAGTAGTCAGACATCTGGGAACATATGTAGAAAGTAATCTGGCCTTTGAGCAACATGTGGTAAAAACTGTACAAAAATCATTCTACATAGCCCAACTTATAGGTAAGAGTGTGGCATCCAGGTAAAAGAAGTTACAGTGCCACTTTATTTGGCCCTTATCAGACCCATCATTGAATATAACGCCCCCTTAAGGATATACCTGACCAGACATATACAAAAGTTGGAATGCCCACAAAAGTTCCTTGCCAGAAGGATCCAGGGTATAAACACATTGTCCTGTATGGAACACCTTAAAGCCCTATCTCTATACTCTTATCTCCTACAGGTTACTAAGAGGTAATCTATGCCTAGTATATAAGGCATCCTTGGCTCCAGCTTTGATGGAACTTTAGCACATTCACAAAATGAACAGCATCAGAACCACTAGATCCAAGGGTTTAAATTTTACTTGTGATACAAATGACACATGCTGGCAAGACAGATATGTGCCTCAGAGGATCCCTATGCTCTGGAATATGCTCTCCATACACATGAAGCAGAGCCCATCCTTAACCCTATTTAAGCATAACCTTAACCAATGGACAGGTAATTGGAAATTCACCATGGGTCTGTCCTCATGCCTCTGATAGATAGAGGCAGACAATAATGCCCAAAATAACATATCCCCCACATAACCTCTAGAAACTTCCTAACTAACATACCCCATCCTAATAAATGCATCTATATCACAACATCGAATCAGTAAATGTCAAACGCTGACATGAGCGAATATTCACATACTCGAAAACTGTATTATGGGGGGCTGTGCTCTGAGATCGCACTACAGTGAGGAAAGGACAAAAATCCCGATCTTCACTGTACCAAAAACAAAACATATAAACTTCAAGACGTGAATATTGTCTCATGTGAGCGTTCGACATTTACTGATTTGATGTTGTGATATAGACCCTAATATACTCTGAGACACATACAGACAGTTGGACTGAGTTGCATGGCTAAGCTGATAAAGGCCCTGGTGATCGGTGGCCTAATTTATACCTATGGACCTACGAATATGCATACATCAAGTCAGTATTTATTTCTAACTATATGATAACCAGGTAAGCTCACTGGACACAACTGTCCCTTTTCAGAGGTGAGCTGGAACCACTGTCTAGTTAACTGACTTGCTCAGAGTTTCACAGTAGGAAAAGGAAGATGGAAGGAATCAAACTCTCTACCTTGGGCATAGAAAACAACTCATTAAAAGCTTGGAGTTTTAGTCCTGTGGACTAACTGCCAATATATGACATGCCAGAGTACATTACTTAAAGGGAGCAAAAGGAACAATAAAATTAGGAAGAAACACAGCTACAACACAAGTACATAACACCACATCACGCATCCATATTAGTTGTGGGGGGTCTATATTAGAACACAGAACATTCAAAATGTCGAGTGTTCTAATATCTAATATCGAAAAAAAACCCACTGAATATTCGGAACAGCAAATTTATTCCTAGGGAAAAAATTAGCTCTTCCAAAACACATACTCACAACACAAGCACACCAAACAGCAATCCACACACATACACATAAACTCTTACACCTAACCCTACACTAAACTATACATGCACCACTAACTATCCACTTACCTTAACCCAAACCCTAACCATAAGGTCCGTCACTATTGCACACTTACCTGACCCGCGCCCTAACTCACCTAACCCGCCCTAACCCACACGTCCACACAATCACACACTTACCTGAAACCGACCCGTAACTTTCCACCAGAGCACTGAAAATACCGAAGCAACAGAAACGGACAACCAAATTCTTTCCCTAGGAAAGAATTCGGTTTCCACGGGTCGATATTAGAACACTTAACATTTCAAATGTTCAGTGTTTTAATATAGACCCGTTGTGGTCACTGCTCTGCCTTGCCATCTACATCGCATCTGTTTTTACTTAATAATTTAATTAAGAAGAAGGTAATGTGGCTTTAATGGGGTAAAAGACAATGCCTTACTTCAACAAGAAGGCATAGGGAGAAGAATATGCTATAGCTATGGATAAGTTTATCCACACTGAAGCAAGCTGCATAAAGACTCAGTAGCCAGGAAGAAAACAGCCACAGTACTGGATTCTGTATACAGCAGGCAAATCAAAGTAAGCTTCATTAAAACTTATAGCTATACAGTTGCTTAATGACCCAATATAAATCAGAGATATGTACTTATTTCATTCAATATATGATGAGGCATTCTACACTGGGCAGCTTCTTATGTTTCTGCCTTGAATGCTTCTCAACCATATAGATTTTTGTGGGACCCACATAATTTATTCTTAAAGTTTTGCTCCAGCTCTCCTACAATTGGAAATTATTTTGAGAAGTTTTATGTTAATAGTATCAGCATTTAAAAAGTATCTGTAATTTAGTGCCTTTTCCCTAATTATTTTTGTTTTGACCATAACTCAGCATTACAACTAAGAATTTTAAGTAGTTCATGTGCACAGGTATGGACAAGCCTTTAGTCAATGTCACATACTGTACAAGTTGGAAATGTCCATCTGTGCACATCCCAGTTTGATCTCTCCCAAGCAATGAGTATGCACAACCTGAACCACAGAAAAACAAAGCATAAGACTATAAAATTAAACACATCATTCAGAGACAGAGAGACACACACACATGGGAACAGCAGGCAGGTAATAAGCACCCTCTACAAAAGACCTTACAGATCACTGACATGTTAAGTGCAGAGCTGTGACATATCTAATTTTGGAAACAATCTGCAGAGGCAACTGCAGGGAACAATCCCAAGCAGTAAACATTAAATCTCACCAAGAAACAAGAGCTAAAAGAAGATAAAAAGTAAGGGGCTAGAAGCTAAAGTCCTGAAGCACTGAAAAGCCAAAGAATTATAATCCAAGCAATAATGCTTGGTGGAGGTATAAACTTAACAACCAAGTATCTCCAACACAAGCATCCATAATGGAGACATTTCTGAAGCAAGTGATGGAAGCCGATATACCTTTGCTGGAGTGTCCTTCGATAAAAGCATTTCTTACTAAAAAATTTACTGCTCAATATCAAAAGAAGTGTTCATCAGCAATGCAGTTGGAAAAAGTTTTCTAAGCTACTCCAAGTCTTGTCTGCCTCAGCTCAAGGCGGGTGAAGGGAACATCCATCTTCCTGAACACTTTCATCCTCTCCAGGTGAATCCTTACACACACACACACACACACACACACACACACACACACACACACACACACACACACACACACACACACATTTCACTCTCTCTTTCTCTCTCTCTCTCTCTCTCTCGTTCTCTCTCTCACAGTAGCATCTTTCAGGAGGAAAACTTTAATGCTGCCAAATCAGCAGCCTTAAATGGAAGGTGGTTAAAATCATCAGTCATGAAGTTCACTCCCCAAGGATAGGATGGCATATTCAAAGGAGGATGAAGATTTGGACCAAACTTTGACCTCCACAAGGACTTGATATGTGGAGAGGACATAACCATGCACCATATCTGTACAATAACTGAAGCCTAAGTAATAAAAGTTCCCAAATTAGGATATAATAAACAGTAACAATTGTGGCAGTGAGGACTGAGGAATAGTATGGGGCAGGTAGGGGATTACTGACTGGAACAGCTGGGTTAGGGGAAAGAGTTACAGGTGAGTCTACTGGATGGGGAAGCTAGTCCATAATCTTTCATGGTCAAGGGTGGCACATATATTCCAGACGGCCACGGAACAGGAAGTATGGGCACCCCTTTGTGATCCACACAAGGGAGGTAGTCATTTAACAAATGGCACAGGTATAGAAAAGGTGGAAATAAATAGGGTCAGAAGGTGGGTGCTGCTTAGATATTAAGTAGAAATGAATGGACTGATAATTAGGATCCTTCTACTTGATCAGTTCAGGAGAGAAAAGGATTATGGATGAGTTTTGTATTAAGCTGCCAGGAATGAGTGGGATGACATCAGGTCAGACAGGTTACTCACAGAAGCAGAAATATACCAGAAATGTCAAAGGCAGCCTAAGACATCACTAAGACAAGAATGTCTTGCTCATTTCTAGTGCATTGAGATGGGTGGGGTAACATTTTCCAGAGATTTATGCAAACAGGCAAGCTAAATCAATTACTTTTTTGTTGATCTTTTAGGGACAATTTGATGTCCTGGGTCATGTTTCCAGTGAGGATCTAACAGATGGAGGACAGAACACAAACAAAACAAAAAATTGACAGAAGCCATATGAATGGAAAAAGACAAAGATTATGTGCAAGTGAATATAACTTACGGCTAAATGTGTGGGTAAAGTTAATCTACATGAAAACAAGAGTTTAGGATTAAGGAACAGCAAGCTTAAGGTAGGGAAAAGGTTGGAAAAGAGATCTGGAAGATACAAGAGTCAAGAAGACCTTTTAAAAGTTACAGCGTAAACTGACAAAGAGAAAAGAATGGATGGGAAACCCAGTAAAATAGGCAGTGATTCAGTTAGGATCTGCACAGAGATGGGTAACAATAGTAGTTACCTGAAGGAGAGGTGGTTGCTAAATTTGTGCTATACAAACTAAAGGACAGAAGGGTACAGTACTGAGGGTAATAAAGAATGAGTGTACAGCAAAATTATTGAAATAGGACACAGGATAAATACTGACTTCAATGAAAACTTACACATGGTTGATAGAAAGGTGGAGACTGAATAATAAGGATATGTGAAGATAATGAAAATTAGATGATGTCTTCAGAAACAGAGATAGAGGTAATACACGGAAGGTTTATGAATACCATTAGGAAATGTAAAAGGTTGAAAGCCTGTGGGCGATATAGGTTTCCAATGAATTATTATAAAACTGAAAGGCACCAAGTGTGGGCAGAACTGATTGCAGTATTATTGTATCTTGGAAGAAGGGTGGCCCCACCAATATTCAGAAACAACAACTGCGGTCTTACCCAAAGGAACAGAAGATTTAGAAGAACATACAATTAGACACTTTTTAATCAATGTAAACGCAAACATGTACACATGAGTGCTTGCAGTTAGGATGGAGAAAGGCATACTAGCACTGACGTTAGAAAAGTACGATTTGTGAAAGGAAAGAGGTAAAGGACCATGTGTGGCTGCTGTTAGACTTTATAGAAATAGCTGTGAGGCAGAGATTACAGTCTGCATGATTAACATTGTCTGACATAAAGAGGTAACCAAGGAGGAGTCAGTGATGGGGTGAGTCTGCACCAGTGTTTTACCAATGGTATCATGCTACAGAGGTAACCAAGGAGGAGTCAGTGATGGGGTGAGTCTGCACCAGTGTTTTACCAATGGTATCATGCTACAGAGGTAACCAAGGAGGAGTCAGTGATGGGGTGAGTCTGCACCAGTGTTTTACCAAAAACATTGACACTAGCTTTTCTTACCTACACATTTTGATCGAGCACTATGACATCTGCGTTAGTGAATTAAAAACTGACATTGGAACTATTTACACTGAATTGAATGGCTTGCTAAGCAGTGAGCAGTCTAATATTGTGCTTAACGATTTGAAACACATGCTATCATCCCTTGACATCAAATGCTTGTGTGACAAGAAACGCAAGCTACAGAGGGACTTTTTGGACTTCAGTAAGTCCCAGGTTTTCTCTTGGCCAAGAGACAACAGCGATACAAGATCTAATAATGCCAATACATCAGCAAAGAACTTGCGCCTACCTCTTGTTGCCATAGATGAGCAACGTGCTATTCAATCTACCACTCCCATTTCGCTGACGTCAGCAGAAGAAGCTATACACTTGGAATCCACTATGGCTGCTACCACGGAGATACTCGGTGACATTATTGACGAGTCTAGTAAGGCTACCGCACCACACTCTCACGTTGTCACCACATAGGCACAAATTCATTTTGATCCTGGCTCGGAAACATTGTCACGCACAGAAAAGGCTGTTTCTGTAAGACCTAAAACGAGCGAACCACGGAACAAACAACTCTGCATTGATTCTTTTGTTACCCAAGCCGAAGAAGAGTTATTCGCATTGGGTGAAGGTCTTCCTTCTTTTCCTTTACCCTTCAGACCCCAGGAAAAAAGAACTTGGTCTCCGTTGACGAAAACACACAAAAGGAAGTTTATGGAGGACAATGCGCCCTTGAACAAGAAGGTATGGCGACCGAAAACATGAGTGATAATGTTTTAGCTTCTGAGGCTTTTCACTCAGATAATTTGGTAGTGAATATATCTAACTATGATTTGAGTGTGTTTGAACTATCTGTTCTCAATAAGGGTTTGGGTTTCATCCCTTCGCACAGCAATGATGTCACCGACATCATTGTGGATGTTAAAATGTTTACAAGAAATCTGGCTCTTAAACTGCTATATGGCAAGCATGATGAGGAATCTGTGAATAATTTTACTGTGTTTAGGAAGCCCTCCACGTTTGTTCCTCATTCACATCCACTTTTGGATGCTTTCGAACAAGCCGTGGAGGATGATTTGTTCAAGCTTTATAATGACAATCAAGCTAAACCCCAATTTATAAATTTGACACATCATGAGAAACAAGCATTAGATAGCTTAAGATGCAATGATGTTATTGCCATTAGACAAGCGGACAAAGGTGGAGCTGTCGTTGTAATGGACAGCTCTTCATACAATCAAAAGATGAATGCCATGCTTTCTGATATTGAGACGTATTTACCTATACCCCAATACAGCTTGAATAGTCTCATCAAGAATGTTCATGCCATGTTATACGATCTAATGTTAACTAGTGTAATTGATAATGATCTATATTTATATTTACTTGTTGACAAGCCTTTAGTACCATCTTTTAGAGGCCTTCCTAAAATACACAAGAATGCAACTAATCCACCTTTGCGTCCAATAGTATCTAGTCGAGGCTGGCTGACTGAGCCTCTTTCTATCTATCTCGACAAGATTTTGAAACCTATTGTCTTAGAAGTTAAGCATATTTTGAAAGACACTACTAACTTTCTAGAGAATTTAGCAAGCTTTGAACAGTCTTTTCCTTCCAACGATAACTGTATATTAGTATCTTTGGATGTCAAGTCACTGTTCACTTCAATTCCTAATGATATAGGTTTAGAATATATTAGAGCATTTTTAACACAAAGTAATCTTACATCTCACATGGTGGATAGATGTGTGTCCTTACTCGAAATAATTCTTGAGAACAATGTGTTGTGCTATGAGAATACCTACCACCTACAAATCAAAGGTGTAGCGATGGGTACCCCATGTGCCAACGCTTATGCGAATTTAGTGTTGGCACATTGGGAACAGTTATTTGTGTTTAATCAGGATTCTGGCTTTCTTGATTCATTGTTATTCTACAATAGATTTGTAGATGACGTGTTCCTTTTATGGGGAGGAACAGTTGAACATCTTTCTGATTTCATTGATTATCTTAATGCCACCACTGATTTTTTGAGATTTGACCACACTTATTCTCATGAACATGTAGATTTCTTAGATGTGAGTGTATTTAGGAATGGTCATGGTTTTGACACTGAACTCTTCAGGAAGAACTGCTGGAGGAACAACTTACTCCATAGAGACAGCATGCATCCTCAACATGTTTATAGGAACATTGTTCAGAACCAAGCTATGAGAGCCTCTAGATTAACTTCCACACATCCAGCTTACCAACGACAGAAATCTGATTTGGCTAATAATTTTGTAACTAGGGGCTATAATAGAAATTCTGTACTCAAAGCCATCTCTGAATGTGACAACAAGAGGGATAATGAAGCCGCACCCATCATCAAAAGACACACAACTCAGTGCTCACATTCCATACGGGCATCCAGATCCCACACCAACAGGATCGTCATTCCGTATACCAATAAGAACAAGCATATCCTAAAGATCTTTAACAGACATTGGAATCTTCTTATGATTGATGATGACATAAGATCTTTAGTCGATAGCACACCTCGAGTAGCCTACAAGAATATGCTCTCACTGAATAGGTTACTCTGCTATGACAAACCCCATGTTAAAGAATGGATAAGCACACAATGTGGTACTTTTGCTTGTTCATCTTGTAATCAATGCAGACATGTAGCAAATACTAACAAGTACATACATCCTGATACACACAGAAATTATGTCTTCAAACATCATGCGAGCTGCAAATCTACCAATTTGGTTTATTTGGCCGAGTGCCAAGCATGTAGGAAGTTTTACGTAGGCATGACCACCAGGTCCTTAAGAGAACGTATCAGAGAGCATATCTATGCAATATCCAGAAGCAACACACTAAATGCTTTAGCTACACACGTAGTTGATGCAGGTGAGAATCACACATTCAAATTTCTTGTCCTTGAATTGGTGAACATTGACAGTAGACTAGGCAATGCAAAAAATAGGGTTGAAGAAAGAGAAGGCAAATGGATTGTTAAACTACAAGCACACAAATTTGGGCTTAATGAAAGGCTTTCCATTAAGCCTTTTTTAGCCTCCAGACCCTTGAAACACTAAAGTCAATTTTTATGTTATTTTTAGAAGTATGTCTGTTTGTATATAAAAAATTTTTTTAACTTATGTTGTATTTTATACTGATGCATTTGGATACGTTTGTCTCTTTAAGGTAATTATGACATCATGTTAATGGATGTTTAAAAAGAGCCAGATTCAGCAGTCCATTATGTCTGATGAAGCGTTGGGTATCAACGCGAAAGCGCTTACTTTTACCATTTGCTGCAGTTCTGTTATTCGTAATAAACGAAGATTTTATTCATACAAAGACTTATTTGGATTTATTTGTTGACATTTCGAACTTCAGCTTGTGGTGCACTCTTCATCCTCTCTTTTTTCGTTTGGTTTGAAGCGTTTGAGGAGAGTGCTTTACCTGGCAGTGTGTTTTTCTTTTGTTTATTGTGAGTCTGCACCAGTGTTTTACCAATGGTATCATGCTACAGAGGTAACCAAGGAGGAGTCAGTGATGGGGTGAGTCTGCACCAGTGTTTTACCAATGGTATCATGCTACAGAGGTAACCAAGGAGGAGTCAGTGATGGGGTGAGTCTGCACCAGTGTTTTACCAATGGTATCATGCTACAGAGGTAACCAAGGAGGAGTCAGTGATGGGGTGAGTCTGCACCAGTGTTTTACCAATGGTATCATGCTTAAGAGGTAACCAAGGAGGAGTCAGTGATGGGATGAGTCTGCACCAGTGTTTTACCAATGGTATCATGCTTAAGAGGTAACCAAGGAGGAGTCAGTGATGGGATGAGTCTGCACCAGTGTTTTACCAATGGTATCATGCTACAGAGGTAACCAAGGAGGAGTCAGTGATGGGGTGAGTCTGCACCAGTGTTTTACCAATGGCATCATGCTACAGAGGTAACCAAGGAGGAGTCAGTGATGGGGTGAGTCTGCACCAGTGTTTTACCAATGGTATCATGCTACAGAGGTAACCAAGGAGGAGTCAGTGATGGGGTGAGTCTGCACCAGTGTTTTACCAATGGTATCATGCTACAGAGGTAACCAAGGAGGAGTCAGTGATGGGGTGAGTCTGCACCAGTGTTTTACCAATGGTATCATGCTTAAGAGGTAACCAAGGAGGAGTCAGTGATGGGATGAGTCTGCACCAGTGTTTTACCAATGGTATCATGCTACAGAGGTAACCAAGGAGGAGTCAGTGATGGGGTGAGTCTGCACCAGTGTTTTACCAATGGTATCATGCTACAGAGGTAACCAAGGAGGAGTCAGTGATGGGGTGAGTCTGCACCAGTGTTTTACCAATGGTATCATGCTACAGAGGTAACCAAGGAGGAGTCAGTGATGGGGTGGGTCTGCACCAGTGTTTTACCAATGGTATCATGCTACAGAGGTAACCAAGGAGGAGTCAGTGATGGGGTGAGTCTGCACCAGTGTTTTACCAATGGTATCATGCTACAGAGGTAACCCAAGGAGGAGTCAGTGATGGGGTGAGTCTGCACCAGTGTTTTACCAATGGTATCATGCTACAGAGGTAACCAAGGAGGAGTCAGTGATGGGGTGAGTCTGCACCAGTGTTTTACCAATGGTATCATGCTACAGAGGTAACCAAGGAGGAGTCAGTGATGGGGTGAGTCTGCACCAGTGTTTTACCAATGGTATCATGCTACAGAGGTAACCAAGGAGGAGTCAGTGATGGGGTGAGTCTGCACCAGTGTTTTACCAATGGTATCATGCTACAGAGGTAACCAAGGAGGAGTCAGTGATGGGGTGAGTCTGCACCAGTGTTTTACCAATGGTATCATGCTTAAGAGGTAACCAAGGAGGAGTCAGTGATGGGGTGAGTCTGCACCAGTGTTTTACCAATGGTATCATGCTTAAGAGGTAACCAAGGAGGAGTCAGTGATGGGGTGAGTCTGGACCAGAGTTTTACCAACGGTATCATGCTACAGCTCTAGCCAAGGCTGTTGGCTAACATGAGGCTGCCAAGACTGATGGATAAATTCAGAGGGACCACGCAGATCTGTCTACTGTCCCCTTTATTAACCTTATCAGATAATGTTGCACTAGCCCAGAGAGTTTATAATAGGATTGGGCAGGTTATCAAGTAGTGACAAGTGTAAATCATTTTAAAGTCTGACCTTACTCACAGATGATTGCATGTTCCTACCAATGGACATGGATGATAATGCTTGCAAGACCCTGCTGAGTTTGGTAGGGGATCAGGCTTGCTGTATCATATGAAAAATGTGGTGGTAATCCAGCTAATAAAAAGAGAGGGTTTCTGGGGTTTAGATCTCCAGTAGTGCCACACAGGAGAACAAATATTTAGGCCTTAAGGTGTATCTCATTGCACAAGAGAATATTCAGAGAAATTGAAAAGAGACCTTATAAGAAAAATGGCAACCTTAATCAATGGATGACAAGAGGGAAATGATGACACTTTTATCAGGATGAGGATGCGTTACTGTGATATGCATGACGTTTTTCCAAATGTATTGTATCTGGTGAGAAACATCATGAGTCCTATTAAGTCTTATGTAAGAAGGATCTGCTTTGATGTACACAGGGAGGGTTGGGGTGTATTGTCAACACATGATTGGAGGCATAAAGATGCAACATGACCTTCAGAGATGTGCAGTGGCATGTAAGCTGGTAATGTTGCATAGGCTGCTATGACCTAACCGGTCTACAAGGAGAATATAGAAGACATTCCAAGGGCAGAGATGAGCAATAAGAAATAGGCAGCCGATGAGCAAGCCATGGTGGATGGTAGAAAGGATGGTGCAGAGTCAATTTGTCTGTGATAGCAAATGAAAGGTGTACACAAAGAGGGGGTGGAATGGGAGAGAAAGGGAAAATGTGGTGGAGCTCCACAAACAGGGAAATGGGGACTAACATGCCTCAGAGAGTTGAAAAAATGTAGAGAAGGAGCAGTTCAAAACATTTTTGGAGCTATGGAAAGAAGATAATATTCCTATGAGCTATGGCTAGAGCATGAGAGCTTAAACAGGAGAGTGGATAATGTCACAAAAGGGAAAGAGGTCATGGAAGATAGTCCAAGAGGAAGCAGCAGAGGTTTTCTGCAGACCACTGGTCCTATGTGCAACAAAGCTTACTAAGAAAAGTCCTTTAGAATGTACATACATTTAGGAAGGCTTAAAGATACTGAAGGACTACAAGGCATGGAAGGGAAGAGACTTTGTTTTGGATGAGGTTTGGGGTATGTGTAAGACGATAAGGATTTTAGGGGGATTGTACCAAATTGCATCTTAGGTACTAACACCATTGGTTTATAACCCAGCTAAGTGCAACAGAGGCTTAAAAATAAACAGTAACTCTTAGAGGTGCCAAGGAGAAAGTTGGGAGGGTGGCCTAATGGTTAAAGTGTTGACCTTACAAACACAAGGTGCAGGGCTTGAGTCTCACTAGGGATAATTGGCTAGGCTTAAAAATGGCTCGCAAGGGCAGTTAGCCTAGTACTAATCTATGAACCTATGAACAGACATCTGGTGGAAGTGTGTAGGGGCAACAAAACTGTAGGTAAAGTAGTAGCATGTAGGGGCAACAAAACTGTAGGTAAAGTAGTAAGAGGTACTAGCATGGGTTTATGACACAGAAGTGCCTCTCATTTTGGGATCTTATGTATGGAGTATCCAGGCCAGGTAAGGGCTGCCAATGGACGGACATAGCAGGAAGTATACGGATGACAGTGTAGACATGTATGCTGCTCGTGGAATGACAGGCATACCCATCAAATACTTGAAATAAAATCGTGTTAACCAATCACAATAAAAATATTATTAACACATCCAATGTTAATTGCCACTCTATTTAATCCTTTAGCATCTAAACTCCTTTAGCCAATGCACGGTCCTTCAGAAAACATTTAATATTTATGGTGTCATTTAAACCTGGTGGTTTATCTGCCTCTAATCTTACTTGCCATTCAGTTTCTCTTTGCTCCACCTAATTTGTATAATTTTCTTCAATTAAATCATAAGGTATGTGTTCTACCACTGCAAAGAGAAACTTCTTATAATTACTACACCTAATAGTATGTTTATATAGGGCATTATTGTCATTCTTTGTTTTAATACCATAAAGATGTTCCTTTATCCTGGTGCCCAACTTCCTAGTGTTCATTCTTGTACAGTAACTCGGACAGCTTAAACACAAAGCTACGTATACTACCCATTTAGTCTGGCAAGTATATCTTCCAGGTATTTCTATAGTCACTGTAAATGTTCTAACATCATGTAGGACCCTTCATATACAAACCTACAAGTAGCAGAACCATTGCACTTAAGTGCCTTTATTTTTGTTAGTATCTGGAGCCCCAACTTTAGTGTGGTCATGTTGTAACATTTAATGTTACTGTTCTTTTTATAAACAAAGAAAGGCTGACCTAGGATGTCAACTAGGTCTCAATTCCCTTCTATAAGCTTCCAATTATTAGATATAATATTTCTGATGTCACTGCTATCTACATACATTTCTATGGCATATCTAGCCCTAGCTGTTTCCTTTGTAAAATTTCCTTTATCTTTTTGCTGAAACCCTTTAACTAAGATGAGTTCAAATTGTTCAGATCTCTTGGAAATGATTTCCTGGACATTTCTATTTAACATGTGTACTCTATAGCCCCTTTCTTTAAACAAGGCAGTAATAAAGTTTACCTCTTCTAAAAAGTCACTATCTTCACTTATCATCCTAGAGGCTCTTATAAACTGGCCTCTGGGTATGTTGTTTCCTATAAAGTTACGATGATTACTTCTATGGTGAAGACAACTGTTGGAAAAGGTATGTCTAATCCAGCCCAGTTTGAAGGTCAATGCCTGATACATATGACTGAAGACAGCTAACATGACATAAGGGAACTGAATATTAAAAATTAATACTAATAATGAAAAAATGGACGAAACATTAGAAGTCACCTTCTAAGGTTATGGAATATGCTTCCCTTACATGAAGATGTCAGTCATTAACTTTCTTCAAAAATAACTCTGACATACAGTGCATCTTAAGAGTTGCAGATAAAGTCAAATTACAAGAAAAATCACATATATTTTTTCTTCATATAGTCCCATGTCGAAAAGCACTGCACCCATATGAAATAATTCTCTAAATAATGTAGTTAGCTGTTATCTCTTACTATTTCCTTACTATCTTAACGTTTTAATAATATTTGCTCAGTAGTGATTAGAAAGGATAAAGCAAAACAGGGAGCTCCTAAAAGATGATTCTTAATTCGATCCTTAAAATGCTTTTAATGTTAGAACAATATAGTGCTGATAGGATGAGATAGAAGGAAGGGTGATAAACCTATAGTCCTGGAGCTAATCAGAGAGCAGACTCAATCTATCGAGGAGAAACATGGACTTAGTGCATGCATTCTTCTTATGAAAAACAAAATATATAATACCTTTTGTATTTTGACTTGATAAGCAATTGCAACAGCAGAAAGAAACTAGTTTTAAAAAGAAAAAAAAATGTTCATGGTAAAAAAAATATATTTCTTTGCCTGTCCCCAACACACACACACACACACACACACACACACACACACACACACACACACACACACACACACACACACACATTATCCTTATCAAAGGGAACACTTGGCTGGCCAGTAGAAGGCTCAACCCATGAGATTTCTGTTTTCCATTCTACTCCTCCTTTCTATGACAAAAGCACTCCTGGAAAGTGTTGAACAGCTGGCATAGAGTGAATGGAAAATAACCACATCTGGATTCTTGTCTGCTTTTCATCTGTTCACTTACTACTTGGCTGCACCACACTTGTGAAGGAACAGGTTCTGTTAGTTCCAACTCAGCATCTCTGAAACAGATATCATGCAAATTAATCTAGTTTGCAAAAATGGGACCTGATGATCTCCATTAATGAAAATAAAATGCCTTACCAAGCTAAACTCGGGGCTAGAAAAGCCACTCAGCTTATACCTTTAGTGCACTGCCAATAAATAATTGTTATTTAGAACACGTTTACCCACACCCAAGAGCACCACAGGTCATTCACTGATCCCTGCTGCAGCAAGCTGTGGACCAGCATGAAAAAAACATTTCTGCAATACATCTAGAGTTATATTACTTTTAATGTACACATCCATGGGTGTTACTAAAGAACTGCTGAATTGACATCATATAATCAATGTGCCTCAATCTAACAGATATAGAAAAGCAAACAGTACATGTATGTATGACACAGCAGTTTCATAGATGGAACTTCTTTTTATGAGTTAAAAACAGCTATTGAAGTGACAGAAGCCACAGAAATACAGAGTAAAATGCAAGCTGTTCAGGTCACCAAGTATAACTGTTATGGCAATCTCAAAAGTAAGAAAACAATCCATGTTTCTGTAAGATGATATGTATCCAGAGTTGAATACACTCTGCTTTGTAGTTTGTGCATCTGCTCTCTCAGTTTGACCAACATTTGATCTTGACAGCAAAAAAAAAAAAAAAAAAATCCATGTTTTTTTTTTCGGTGGTGCTGTGTCCATAGAGGGAATTTTTTAAATGTAGTCAGTTTCTTTCCAACCACCGGATCACACTGAAGAGAGAATGCAGAAGTTATATATGTCTAGTAAACAAAACAAGGAACCATGATGCACTGAAAATGTAGAAAGGAAGACACAAAGACAGAATAATACAGAAATGATGCAATACCTTTTACTGGCCCACCATTGGTTTTAACAATTACTCAAGCATTTGGACTAACAGGAGTCCTTCATCAAGAGTTATTAAGGAAGATGAAAATTCTCTATTATAGCCCAAGTAAATTCTTACACAATGCACCCGTGTGTGTGTGTGTGTGTGTGTGTGTGTGTGTGTGTGTGTGTGTGTGTGTGTGTGTGTGTTTTAGTGTGGGCAACTTCCTTCATATCAGAGAGGAAGATACCAAAGAGAATGGAGCCCAGCACAGGGCTCGGTACAACTCCACTACTGACTAATGTATGTTAAGACTAGAGAGCAAATTAGAAATGCATTAAGTAACACAAGGGTTAATATTTAATTTGGTAAGTGGTATTTGGTAATATTTAAAATGGTACCTGCGAAGGACAAGTCCTGTGGTAGGGAGGCAGCAGACAAGGTGTCCTTGGTGTCCACATTCAGGTTCACTGCTTATGGGAACTTGCCCATATATCCCAGTTCATCACTCTGAGATAGTGGAGTCAGATTCCTCATGTGGGGGGGAGGTTCCATCTTTCTCTTCTAAGAAGGGAATCCAGACACCAGATGTATATCCAGCTCAGTCCTCTTGGACCTAAAAAAGCACATAAAGATTTTGGCCAGGTGGCCCAAAGAATCAGAAGCAGAAGAAACCCTGGAGGGAAAGAGTTAAAGCAAGTCACTTCCCAGTCTAGGCTGAGCCAAGCTGGGCTGCACTTGCTTAGCCTTTGGTGTTTATGCATACCATGATCAGAAGTGACCATCTTTTACGCCTCAGGTCATGAATCAGGAACTGGAAAATTAATGCAGTGACCAGGAATTTTTTCACAAACAAATAGTTGGGAATCCCTCCTTCTCTTTTTTGTACAATGTGAACCTCAGATACTGAAGGGTTCTTTTAAACAAGAAATATCTTTATTAAATTATCACTTACAACATAGGCAATCATACATTTATAGAACTGAAAACAAACCATATTGACATAAACCCAGCTGCAAGCATTTTGCATCATAAGTCATATTGACATAATCCTAGTTGCAAACATTATACATTACATACAATCTACCCAATCATTATCAATCAAATATTACATAACTCATTCAAGTACGGCCTTCTTTTAAAACTACTTCCTCCCCTATATGTATTGTTCCCACAATTCCCATTTTTTCCTGTGTAATTTGCTCCTACACTTTTTAAAGATCCCAGTCCCAGTTGCTTTACTTCTGTTACTATATTCACTACTTCTAGTATAGTTGGTTTAGACTCTTAATTTCCATTTTCTAGTAATTGTTTTTTTGGCAGCCACCACAATTAGACTCAGCAAGGCATTAGTATGTCTAGGCAATACCAATTCTTTATCATAGCTCAGAAAAATAATTTCTCTAGTTACAAAAGTTTGCTGACATAGTATCTCTGACAGAGTACTCTGCAGGGAATCTATAAAGTCAGCCAACTAATTACACTCCCAGAAAATATGTTCCGAATTACCTCTTTCTTTCCTATCACACCTCCAACATTTACTGTCTACCTGAGGAAAAATTCCCTGGAGCCTGCTTAGGGTATAAAAACATCTACATAAACATTTCCAAGCAAAAACTCCAAATTTTCTAGATTTTATTGCATACTTGGGAGATATACATATATCCTCCCATTGTTTCTTTGTGAAGTGCTTATCCATTTTCTGTTCCCAATCCTTCCTAACCTCCTCTGATTCATTCTTATATAGTTACATGTAATATTTTATATGCTCTACTAATTATTCCTTTTTTAATAGCAGCTTCTGTTCTAGCTTCTACTAATAACTCTACCAGTGCAGGTCTTTTGTTTAGGAACCCCCCACCATTTCTTTCTCTTTGCCTATACTCTGATATCAATCCTTGATAGGGAAGGCAATCTCTAACCTGCAGTCCAAATACATTTTTTGGTGTCTTCCCATTCTACAGTAGAGAGTCAATTATCTGAATTTATTGGGACCTAGAGTACTTCAAATAATCAAACTGTTTGGATAATCAAACATATAATTGAACCGTTTAAAAAAAACTTCTAAAATTTTGTATTTTCTGCCCGCAGGGAATACCCTTTTCAACCATTCAGTAATTCCAGTGGATAGCTAAGAATTTTTTTCACACAGAAGAGGACTACAAGTTCAAAAACCATACACAAGTGAATACACATAATATTTACATATTCAGACTTTATGATTTTTCCTACCCAAAAACTTTGGAAGGCTGTTTGGATAACAGACGGTTTAGATAACAGACCTTATACTGTACTACCTTCCCCTCTCTAGTTATTTGCTCCCAATACCTTGATTCCTTTGTCAGCTTTCTCCAACAAATTCTAGCCCCCTCTTGCCTATTGTCTGTATCCCTATCTGCAGAATCTCCTTCCTTCATTTCCATGTTGGTTTAGTTCTTAGAATATTTTCTGCTACTTTATGAATATAATATTCTGTATGATTACTGTTATTCTCCTTAAAGATTTGCATCCAAAATTCCAGTCTCTCATTGTTTCTTGAGCTTCACCCTTGTTTCATCATCACCCCTTTCTACTTTGAATTATAGGTTTCTGCTTGTGCTATATATAGGAGCCTTAACTGTGTAGCTCTGAAATACCCCTTGAAATTGGATAATCCCAATCTACCCTGTTCTACTGGAAGAATCAGCTTATCCCACTTGACTCTTGCTGTCTTCCCCTCCCAGATAAAATCCTTCAGCTCTTTTTTAATTGCTATTAATAACTTCTCCAGTTGACAAAAATATGCCTGACCTGTGTATAAAACTAAAGGGATTAAAAGCACTTTAACTGCTTGTATCTTACTATCCATACCCATATAACAGAGTTTTCAATTTCTCAGTTTTTGTATTATCTTCTGTTTAGTCTCTTCCCGCACATCCTTAGCTGCCACACCAGAATCATTTTAATCCGCACTCCTAAATACTTCATTTTATCATGTCCCATAAATATGGATCTTGCTGAACCAATTTGTGTGTTGATACATAATTTACCATTATTCCCTTTGTTTTAGCTTCATTCATTTTGTATGCTGAAAAGGTTTGAAACTGTCTCAAAATGTTCCACGACACTATAATGTCCTGTTATGGTTTTGTCAGCTATAAAATAATCATCTACAAATAGAGCCAACTTTTCTTGACTACCATACCAATTATATCCTTGCATTTCTGAGTCCTTTATTTTCTTTGCCAATGGTTCTAAATATAATGCAAATAACAAAGGGGGAAGAGGACAACCATACCTCCCAACTGTCCCGAATTACTCGGTTTTTACAGGGTTTCGGGCTCCAAATGATGGGGTGCCACGATTCCTGAGTGACACCCCACCATTTCAGATTTTTTGCTACTTTATTGTTACATTTCGCACTGTTTTGCTGACGTCATCACGTGTGCGATGACGTCAACGCCATTGCTGCTACCAGCCTATCGGAATTAGCTCTGCACACATTTCCAGCTGGGCTGTTCAAGCGGGCTTGTTCAAATGCCAGCTGGCTTAAATGAAATGCTGCTGCTTTCATTCAAATGCGTTCAGAATGAACGCAACAACATTATGTGGAATTGTGGAGCTTAGGAAGTCTTCTGGCGGAAACAAAGTTCACATTATGTGGAGCGAGCAATGCTGCTTTCATTCAAATGCATTCAGAATGAACGCAACAACATTATGTGGAATTGTGGAGCTTAGGAAGTCTTCTGGCGGAAACAAAGTTCACATTATGTGGAGCGAGCAATGCTGCTTTCATTCAAATGCGTTCGGAATGAAAGCAATGACATTGTGTGGAATTGTGGAGCTTAGTAAGTCTTCTGGCTGAAATGAAGTTTACATTATGTGGAGGGAGCCATTCAAATGCGTTCAAAATGAATGCAACTTTCTGGCTGAAATGAAGGTTGGAATGACATTATGGTAATGTAATTGCTGCTGCTTTCGTTCATTAAAGTGTGTGTGTGTGTGTGTGTGTGTGTGTGTGTGTGTGTGTGTGTGTGTGTGTGTGTGTGTGTGAGAGAGAGAGACCAGAGGGGATATGCTGGAGTACTTGCAGAAGCTGGGAAGCATTGATAAGATGGATGATTTACTGGTCACCTGGTACCATGCTGCCAACAAAAAGGCTGAGATGCAATCCGCTCTGGACAGTAAGTCACTATTTTCTTGTTTATTGAATTTAACTCCGTATTCTGCATGGGAAAATTTAGAAAATTATCAGAGAACAGGAAGTCATGGCACAAGACATTATGTGTAGTCTAGTGCATGGTAGCATTTCTTCTGAAGTTTTTCTGTGTGAGCTAATGGGAGCAATACTATCACATCATTATGATAACAATTATACAGGAGTAAGAGGCATGCATTTAGACTGCAACATGAATGAGATTTGCAAGGTGTCCCATTAAGAAATTACTTATAGTAAAAAAGAAGCATTAGTGCCACTGGTTTCAAAAGCTTCTCCAGCTAGAAGAATTTACATGAATGAATCTGTTAGTTTGCCGATTTTTTTTTCAGTATTAGTCAAGACTAGTTTTAGAGTAGATCCTGTGAGAAAAGCTCCAAGCAGTCAGTACTTTGTCATGTAGCAAAAGCTGTAAAACATGTATCCAACATAAATGATTAATAAAACAAGAACAAAGGTGTAAATAGTTAAATCATTCATCCTTTCATCTCCAGTACACTGTTATTTGAGGTTTGTGGGCAAACCAGATCCTGCCCTGCCAAGCAATGAGAATAAAGGTGGCTTTTCTACTACTCTTCAAGATCAGGCTCAATGAAGAACAATTCAGCTTTGCTCAGCAGTACTCTTTGAACTCCACATGTGCTGTTTTCCATAGAAAATACTGCCAGTGTGTTTTTGAGTGTGTGCCAGCAGTGATTCCCTTCTTTTGGGAGATCTCTCCCTTTTCCATCGTTGCAGTTGGTATATATAAGTTCAGGGTGTGTGTGTGTGTGTGTGTGTGTGTGTGTGTGTGTGTGTGTGTGTGTGTGTGTGTGTGTGTATAGACTTTTATGATGGAAATGTTTTGAATTGGGCAGTTTTGTCATTACTTATTATACAAGGAATATGATGTTCTAAGTTTATAAAATTACTATTTGAAATGTGTCCCTATTTTGGGGCTGTATTCCCCCATTATTGGCTTGTCTAGGTTTTTTTGTGCTAAGAGGTTGAGAACTATGGTGAGAAGTGAGAACTGAATTCACTAAATGATAGCCATTTATGTTTCAGTCTTCCTATCCTTCAGGAAACAAGTTGCTTATCTGGCATAGTGTTATGTTGCTCTGACTGTAGTGCACAGCGTCTGGGTTCAAAACCTGCCAGTGAAATGCATGGTGGTAACACAACATTCTATTCTAGCAACTTTCCAAAATTATACAAGCAATGTTTAAAATGTGTCCCTGGTTTTTGGCCTTTTGCCCCCCCCCCAAAAAAAATTAAATTGAAAATGAGTGCAAGAAGCTGTGCAGGATGCCTATGCCTTACACTGTCATTCTATTTATAAATATATATATATATATATATATATATATATATATATATATATATATATATATATATTCTGTGTGTGTGTGTGTGTGTGTGTGTGTGTGTATAAGTAGACTTTTATGAAGGAAATGTTCTGAATTGGGCAGTTTTTTCATTACTGGTTCATGCATTTTGTTTTATTGCCTACTGAAAAAATGTTCGAACAATAAATTTAAAATGTGCTCTAACAAGTGTGCTGTATTATACAAGGATAATTCACTAAAGTCAGGAAGGTGTATCAAAGAACACATGTATGTTTCTTGTTTTGTGTGCAAGGGGCTAATGATTTGAAAACAGCCCAAAGGTAATTTTTATCCACCACTGGCCAGATGCATTTTCTTTGGATGTGGTGTAGGTTTCAATACTATTTTAATGAATGTGAGTTTCAAGAGCAGAGACGTTTTAATGCCAACTCTATTTTCATTGTGAGACAGTATTGCTTTGTTTAACAGAGATCTACTGGTGTTTGTGCATTGTGCTATAAAGTGTAAAAATAAAATCCAAATCATTGTAGAAGTAAAGCAGTATGCACACATTGGTGTTTATGGTAAATGGGATGAAATAGACGGGTAATGGGACATTGGAATGGCTGCATGGGGGATCTCTGGTGCCATATTTTGGTTGTCTGTTCTTCAGTTTGCATTTGAAAGTTGGTATCCCACAATTCCAGTGGAGCGGGTGGGGTTACATAATTATGTATGCAAATTTTATGTTAAACAGCATACAGATTTGTACCTATTTTTCATGGGCCTTGTCCAGATTTTTGATGTTTCCAGGTTGAGAGGTATGAGGACAACCCTGCCTGGTTCCTCTGCTCAAGCAGAAATTATAAAAGAGGACCCCATCCACTTTAATTTTCATCTCCGATCTTTCATATATCTTCTTAATCAACCTTATAATTTTATCAGGCAATGCAAATGCTTCCATTGCCCTGTTCATAAGGTCCTAGCTTGCACTGTCAAATGCTTTTCCTGCATCAAGACTCACCAACAACAGTGGTATATTCTTACATTCTGCTTCCTTGGATCATTTATATTCTGTTAATGCTGTCAAATGTTTGCCTCCCCTTCACAAAACTAGACTGATCCATATCTATCACTTTTGCATCACTTTTCCCATTTTTCTAGCCATTATAGACATAAACACTTTATAATCATGGTTTAACATTGAAATGGGCCTGTATGAAGCTGGATCGGATGGATCTCTACCCACTTTAGGTATTTTAGCTAACACCACTTTTTTTCAGGATGTTGGTACTTCTCCTCCTCTTAAAATATTGTTAAAACCTTCCAGATCTTTATCAATTTTTCCCACCTAGCTTCCAAACTTCCACAGGAATACCATCTATTCCTAGGGACTTTCCTGTAGTTTGGTTATACGTCACCATTTCGATCTCATTTCCTCCTATCCTGTTAGTAATTGAGCCTCATCTACTTCTAACCTTGGCATATTTAATTCTTCCATTACATTTCTATTTGTACATCTTCCTGATTTCCACATTTCTCTGCTTTATACAGACTTTCATAGATTTTCTGAAATGTTTCCAATATCTCTACCAGATCTCTTGTTATAGGCTCCCTAAGCTTGGTGACAGCCCTTTCTATTTTCTGTTGCCTAAGTCGTTGTGCTAAAAGTTTTTGTACTCTAGAGTTGTTATCAAAAAAACAGTTGCTTAACAGCAATCTTTCTAAACTCATGCATATTATCGAGTTAATCTGTTTAGCATTCTGCAGTTGCTGCTCTTCTTGTTCTGTGAAAGTCCCCCTATTCTGCAATAATTTAACATTTGCCAGTCGCTCTAAATAATTCTTTTTACTTCTTAACTATATCTCCCTTTCTTTTACGTGCACCCTATTTTTAAACTGTACTTTAATTTTCTCATACTCTCTAGCTATATTTTCAGAAGAAATTTCTATCTTCTCTAATAGCTCCTGAACAACCTCCACTACCTATTCCTGAAATTCCTCTCTTTTCAACAGGTATGAGGGAAAGTACCAGTGTCTCATTTTTATTTCACTACCCTGTGTTTTTATTTTAGTTATTACTGGTGCATGATATGATATAGTTATTGGGTATATATCAAGACCTTCAATTAAATGTACATGTTCCTGTGAAATTTAAATTATGTCTAGCCTAGCCCATTTTTTTCTATCTTCTGGAATAATATGTAAATTCACTCCAAACTCACATTTAATTCACATCTTCCATGCCAAATATTTTCATAAATTTCTTCAAAAGTCCTTTGTTATGCTTTCCCTTCTGGGCTCCCAGACAAATCTTCACTGCTACACATCAAATTCCAGTCCCCACCTATAAGTAATATTTTTTGTTGAAAGGTGATTATTTCTCTTAGAATTCTCTTAAGCTCCTATACAGCAGTTTTAGGTGGAACATGAATATATACCAAATGTAATCCTCTTCCCCTGCCAGTAGCCCCTTAGTACTACAGATTTACAATTATTACCTTTTTATCCTCTTCTATCACTATTGGAGCTCCTCTTGCAATTAATAAAAAAAGTACTTCTCCTTTCCTTTCTCCCAGGTATTTCTCTGAATAACCATCCTTAAAACCCTTCTTTATTAAATTCACATGTTCAGTTCTTTCCAAGTGTACCTCCTTAGCATAACGATTTGCACTATACATTTTTAATATACTTCACTACTCATTCTTCTTTTGTATTGATCTGTGAGACCACTGACATTTAACGACACTACAGAAAGCATCTATCCATCCACAAATGCTTTTTCCCATTTTTGTGCATGGAGTCGGGTGTCCTTTCAGCAGGTACAATCATCTACAGCCAGGTTTTTCACCGTTGGGTATAACACCTTTTATGTATAACAGTTTTTTTGTCAAATGTCGAGTTCCAGCTTTTGTGTCACAGGCATGCACTATTTGGCATGCTGAACTTTTATGCACTTGTTTCTTATGATATCCACTTCAGTCTATGTCACATCTTGCATAACTTTTTTTTTATTGAAAGCTCTCAAACAAAAACACAATCACCCCCATACCCCTAAAACCTATTAACTTAATCCTAAGACACAAAACTATGTACATCTTCAGATATTGAAGTTTTGCCCTCCAAATAGAAAGAAATATCCCAAACTGACAGCCACACTCACAAACTTGAGTTAACCTAAAATAAAGGTTATCCATGCTGAGATGAATGGTGCAGCCTGTGCTTCTACTATGTGCTGCCTAGTTTTGTCTTATCTGTATAGCTCTCCCAGCTGGGACAGCATCTGAATGCTTTCAGAAAACATTATCTCCTACCCAAGTTCTCTTTTTCTTTTAGACAATTTCTCTTTATCAGATTGTATCCAATTTCCCTTTATTAGATTGTCTCCATGGAGACACGAGGACACATACAGAATTAATATCAAACATACATGCATTTGCTAGAAAAAAGCCTTACAATATTCAATATTCTTTTTCATTTACTTGCTTTCTCTTAAAACTTGTTATTAGATCAAGCTAATGAACTTAATCTAGTCACCCCCCAAGCAAGAATGAGAAAAATATCATTATTTTTTCTGTTGTCATGCTGTTTTAACAAGACTTTTTTTTACATTGCAGTGCCTACATTTCTTAAAACTGAACAAGCAGTCAAAGAGAAGAAGGGAGAAAGGAAAAAAACAGGAGCACCAGTTTACAGTAATATCTCCATTACACTTAAAAACAACTGAGCAAACTTTACTTTATAGCAGGCAAAGAAAATCAAACAATATAAAAATAGTACTATTAAGAAATTATTTTGTTTTACTTATAGTTAACTTTCTCCCTCCTCTTCCCCTCATATAAGTATTTTTCTGAACATTAATGACATGAAGTAGGACATATACTTTAGAGGCCTCCATTAGTCCAAAAAAGTCCAGTGTTTCCAGATTTTCTTGTTTTGTCATATTTCAGAAAGATAGTTATTGCTTTGTAATCCCACAGTTGGCAGTTTCCATGTTACCGGCTTTATCCCTGTTTATCTCCATCTACCAAATCCTGTCTCTGCTTCATTTCCAATGTACTTGCAATTCCTTTAGTCAACTACTGTGCTCCCTCCCTTCTCTACAGCATTGTTCACTGAAACACTGGAAAATGGTTCACTTGCACACTCTCTCTAAGGTCTTTATTACAAGAAGAACAAGAAGCAGAATCTGCGTCTGTTTCACAGCTCACTTTTTGTTGGGCAAACTTCTGTATTTCCTTCTTAGCATGTATTTCATCAAAAATAATATTTTAAAGACAGCTGGATACAGCAGGTTGAATCTTATCTCTGCTTATTGACATTCCCTGAATAGTGGAATAAATGTACTCCTCTTCTGCCTGGTGTGCAGTGAGTAATCATTCTGCACAAACACTCTGTTGTCTCTCACTTTTAGTACTTTGTCCTTCTGCCACAACCTTTTCAGAATAAACTCCTTCTGCTGGCAGGATTGCATCTTTACTATTACAGGTCTAGGTTACTTTCTCATAGCCATGTTTGGAACATACACACAACGTGCCCTTTCAATTAATAACTCCTGATGTGGAATACCAGTCCAGTTTCTTATTTGTGCTTTCATAAAAATAATACAGTCTGTTTCCTCCAACTTCTCTGGTACAGCTGAAAATCTCAGGTTTCCCTATGTGCTCTGCCCTCTAATTCTATTATTTTGAAACATCTCTTTTTGACCAGGCTCATATTTAGCCAGCCTTTTCTTCATTTCAGCATCTGATTTTTGCAGTTTTATCACCTCATCTGAATATATATTTAAAGATTTATTTTCCATTTTTCCAGCCTTTTGCTGTTTGAGTTGATATACTCCATCAGTGTTTCATTTATTTTAACTAGGTCTGTGTGCAGTTGTCTTATGCCTTCCTCTGGGTTACTGGAAGTCATGTCTGCAGCTTGCACTGCTTTTTGCTGAACAGCTGCAGTACTGTTTTTTCAGGCAGTGTTTTTTCCTCACTTTTTGTAGCTGATTTTTCTTCAGGTCCTCTGTACTTCTTTTTCCTGATGTCCAGGCAGTGCACTTACTGGCCAGTTACTGAAATTTACCCAGAAGCACAAAATTCCACTGGCCTTCTCTGCTGATTCTCTGTTTTTACACTGGGAAAGCTAGAATTAAGCTGCTACTCAATGTGCAGCCATCTTGAAAGTCTGTTACATAATGCAATCTGAATTCAATTAATTAACTATTTAATGATTAATTTAAAGGTATAAAGTACAGCTGTGTAAACTCTTATAACAACAGTAGATGAGCTTTGCTTCACTGTTGCAGCATTCCTTACAGTTGCGGTCTCCTGCCAAGGGTAGCCCAATGTCTGGCCAGTATACCAAAACCTTAGGTTGAAATAGGGACATTGTATGTCATACTTATGCTCCCTGCACTCAGCATAGGGCATAAAGGTGATCCTCTGAACTGAAGAGCCCCAGGAGGAACAACACTCCAAGGAGAAAGGAGTAACATGTGCATGCAGAAGGAGAAAGAAAACAACGGGAGGAGAGAGGGAGTGAATACTGCAACAGTGAAGAGAAGGACATCTACTGTTTTAATAAGATTTTACACAACTGTACTATGTCCTTCTTTATCTCTGTTGCAATATTCCTTACAGTAGGGAACAGTACAAAAGTTTAGGAAGAAAGTTGGGAGGCGGAAAGCCCAGCTGAGTCCTCGATAAAACCATGCAGGCAGGATAGCCCTGACAAATCTGGCTCTACTCTAGCCTTAGAAACAACATCCAACTTATAGTGCTTGGTAGAATTATGCACAGAAGTCCAAGTAGCTGCCTCAAGAATGGAATTAGTATCCAAACCTTTGAAAAAAGAACCAGAAGAAGCCACAGCACTGGCAGAGTAAGCTTTCAAAGAGAAGGAAGGCAGTTCCCATGAAAGGAGTAATGAAAGGAAATGGCCTTAGATATCCAAGATGAAATACTTTGCTTGAAAACAGCCAAACCTAAGTATCTAGGATGAAAGGAAACAAAAAGCTGTTCAGATTTGTGAAAGGCTTTAGATTTATCCAAATAATACCTGAGTTGTCTATGAAAATCCAAGGTATGAAGAACCCTCTCACCAGCAGAGTGTGCAAATGGGAAAAAGGGGAGCAAATGTATAGACTGATTAAGAGACAACACATTACACCACTTGAGCATAAAAAAAGGATTAGTATGAAGAGACATATTGTCCTTATGAAAAAACAAAAAAGGAGGAACAGCCATAATGGCCTGCAGCTCAGACACCCACTTGGTTGAGGTAAGGGCCAAAAAGAAAAACAATCTTCCAAGAGCAATGCTGTAAGGAATCTGAAGCTGCAGGCTCAAATGGAGCCTGAGTCAATTTTTCCAAGACAAAATTAAGGTCCCAGGAAGGAGAAATAAGCTTCCTGGGTGGCCTAATATAAAGGGCACCTTTAAGGAATTGTTTGACCTCAAACCTAGAAGACAAAAGGGGAGTCAAAGACGGATAAGCAGAAACAGCTAACAGATGGGCTTTGACAGATAAGTATGCCAGCCTAGTAATGAGCAACTCAAACAAATAAGAGTCAACCAAAGGAGCTTCCACAGAAAGTGGATCCAGGTTACAAGTAAGATACCAAACAGAAAATCTCTTTCATTTGGATGAATAAGATTTCCTGGTAGTGGGTTTCCTGGCTTCCTGCAGAACCTGAAGCACACCTTCAGAATAAAGGTTCCTAAAAGGGATCAAAACCCTAACATTCACAGTGTCAGTTGAAGAGTGAATAGGTGGGGATGGATGAGAGACCCCTTGTCTTATGTGAGTAAGACCACCCTGTGAGGTAACTTGTGATGACTGCCCTTGGTTAAATGCAGAAGAAGAGGGAACCAATGCTGTCTGGGCCAAAAGGGATTCACCGACAAGATTTTGGAAGTATCCTGTTCTATCTTGAACAGGACTCGCGGTATGAGAGGAAGGAGAGGGAAGGCATAAAGAAACATCCTCTTTCAGGAAAAGGATAAGGCATCCATCTTCCAAGACAGAGGACACGGGATTTGGGTGTAAAACAGAGGAAGTTGTTTGTTCAGAGGGAAATCAAAAAGATCGACTTGAGGAGTAACCCATTGGTGGACAATGTCCAGAAACACATCTCTGTGAAGCATCCACTCATGAGATTGTGTTATGAACCTGCTAAGAGAATCTGCCACAATGTTCTGATCTGAAAGAATATAAACTGCATGATGTGATACTAGACAGACAGTTAGATCCCAAACATAAAGAACTAGACTGCACAAGAGGTTAGAGCTTGCATTCCCCCCCCCCGCTTGTTGATGTACCACATCACTGTGGTATTGTCTGTGAAGATTTTGAGGAGACATGGAAGAAAAAGAAAATGAAAGGCCTGAAGGGCCAGTAGAAGAGCTCTCATCTCTTTGATACTGATATGGTCCTTCTTTTGATGAGACCAAAGGCCCTGAACTTTCAGACGACCGAAGGAGCCCCCACCCTGTGTCTAAGGCATCTGAAAAAGAGTTCCTGAGTGGGGGACTAGAGGTTGAAAAGGAAGCCCTTGGGTTTAGGGACAATTGATGAATCCACCACTGAAACTCCAGCTTGAGGCATTAAAGAAGGGGAATCGAAAAATCCAAAGGATAAGAATGTCAAAGCCAAGCTGACTTTAGGAAGCACCAGAGCTTTCTCATATGAAGCTTGGCCAAAAGAAGCATAGGAATGGTGGAAGCCAGGTATCCCAGAACTCTTAGATATTCCCTGGCTGTAAGGGAGACCAGAGGAGGAAGGAAGGGGGAGGGGGGTTATAAAAACCTTTCTTCTTAAATTTCTGCATCTCAGATGTACGGCCAGTCTCCTTCCTACTACCATCATTTATGACTGCCAGATTCAATTTTCTTGTAAATAACCTCAACTCCACAACCATATCAGCATCAGCAATATTATTTCTCCTCACAGGTGCATACATAAACCTTTTCCCAAAAAAGGGAAAAATGCTCATGAGTTATATTCAAATTACAACAGTTGAAAATAGTGTAACCATTTCATTTGACCACTATATCACCTTCACTAAAAATTATAGGGAGGGGTTCTAATAAAACAGAATCCAATACTAATTGATCCTGCTTTGGCCCTCTCTCTTTTCTGCCTCTTCCTTTTCTTTGGCCACTGAGCTGTGAGGTTGATATGTCCTCCATTCTTCTTCCCTTCCCAAAGTGGGATCGTTCTCCCATGTTCACTGCGATAAATTGTTTGATCTGTATGGAGGGGGGTGGAACCTAAAGGGCTGTTAATCTTCACCTCATCATTCACTTGTGGGGTTATGTTATTATCCTCAGTTACCACATTTAAATAAATAGCAGACCTATCAACTTTATTATAAACACTCTCCTTTAAACGATTATTATTAGATGGTGGCTTAGGATACACAGTGTGATTTTCATATTCTTTTGAATCTCTATCTAACTTTTTCTGATTCCTGTTTTTTAACTGGACACATTCAGTGGTTTAGGAACTAAATGGAGAAAGCTGACTAGAAGAGATGGTCTTTTACAAATCACTAACAGTTCCAGATTTCTCTTCTGTTTTCCAAGCTTTCTTTTAGTCTGCTTTCATCCAAAACTGGAGACAATTTATAATTAGAAACCATCTTCTGCTATTACTTGTTACATCTTGAAGAGGGAACATTGTTTATGAAAAAAAGCTTTACTTTAAGGACTTTGTAAAGTTAAGATTACTAGCACAGAAAACTAGTCCAAACTGGAAAGAGAGTTCAGCCAAACCTCTCTTTCCATCCTGCAAATTGTCCCTTATCCCTCACATTCCACAACACCATCGAGAGAGAGAGACTAAAAGATCATGTCCACAAAAGTAATATCAGTTAAAAGTTACTTAGCAGAAAAGGAGTAAGTACCACTCAAGTGTAGCACAGCACCTCCTGACTGTTAAAGATTTATACATCTGCAGGAGCTAGCAAGGCTCATTCTTCCATGCTGACTAGTGACTACCCCACTTACCTTACAAGACACACAGAGTATGACAAACACTAAGTGCATAGCAAAAATGATGTTGCCTAGCCTTTGGAACTAGAATGCTTTCACTTTTCCCAGAATTATCCTGATTTGTCACGGTTAGTAAACTGCTTCTAGCCTTTCCTCATTAGTTTTCAATCTGCAACAAAATAAAGCAACTCCAATAAAGGAGTTTCTACAGCTGTCAGTTTGTAACACTGTATCTACTGACAGATCCTCCAATACTCTCTACCTTAGCTGTCACAGCTGTCAGTTTAATGCAGCAGCCTTGATCCAGAATATGAAACTGATAGCTACTCCTTCAAACAATTTGTGAGGAACATGCAAACTGCTCACAGCGTTCCCTACTGTCTACTGTGGGGATACGTCTGCTTTTAATCCTGACTTTTCTGTAAAATACATACCTTTTATTCCTAAAATTTGTCATGTTATGAGTTTTTTTTTTAACTTGGGCTGACTTCTTGAATTACATTTTTCCACTTATATTACTGCCCATTTCATTTGTCTCATTCTTGCACACCAATAATTCATCAAAACTAGACTTCAGTGCAAAAAATTTGCACTTTTTCTCTGTGGTGTACTTAACAATAAAATGTCAGCACTTTTACAACAAATCCAAAATCTTGTTAAAGTGATTTGTAAACTGGTAGTATACAAATTCACATTTAGGTACTATAACCTAAACCTGTGCCAAGTGTATATCACTTTCCATCTGTCACAGAACAGTTTCTGTCTTATATATATTCATTCTCTTAGTAGCTCCTGGAACAGTGGATTACCGTGAGTTGTTGCATTTTCAGCATATTCATTACATATGACAAGGAAAAGCATATATATATATATATATATATATATATATATATATATATATATATATAGATATATTTTTTTTTTTTTTGCATTTCTTACTTGTTCTTGACTGTTAGGTTTTTTTGAGTTAAAATAGTGATGTTTGAAGCAGTAACCCTAAAATGCTACAATCAGAAGATCGGGTATATCGCATTCCACATACTGTCACTGCTTATGTGTTAAAGCTTATATCCTCTATGGTATTCTTCTCATATTTTATACAGTTCCATTTGAATGCCAGTCTGAAAAATACATTTTGTCTTTTGACACTGTTCCCCTGCGTAGTACCTGCAAAGCACTTGTGCAACCATCACATCTAAACTGAACTGCATGTTTACTGCTGCTATTGCTGTCTCATTGTTTTGCAGTATACACTGTTACACCCTATCACTCTGCTCGCTGCCATGACATTTATTACAAATCAGGATTAATTAGTTTAAACACAAAGAGGCAGTTATCATATTTAATACATCCATATGTTCTTCTAGAATGCATGCTGTCACTGCCATAAATTAGGCACCTCAAATGCAAGGGTGCAATGATCACTACAAACACAAGCAGTGCTTCTGAGATAAGCACAGCAGCACCGACAACACACTTGTCACAAACATCTGTGCATCACCTACATGTACTCATGGTAACAGGCCCATCAGAACAAGATGAATGCGTGTAGTTCATCTTATTACAACGCCTGGTGCAGTGTAACTGCAACTACGGAATGGTAGGAAATACACAATTTTTTTTTCTCCTTTTAATCAATGTACTTACTTTATGTATCTATCTACCATATTAAAAATTCCAGACTCCCACTCCTCTCTACACACATGCACGATGTGGAAATGAATGTATGCTGTTGTCTACATTATTTCAACACTTTAGTACAGTCTAACTGCAGGTATGGAAAGGTAGTAATGTACTTGATCACACCTTATCTTACAGTGCACTTGCCCTTATATATCTATCTGGCATAGCAACAGATTCCATATTCTGCCCCTCCCTCCCAGTACCTTGCAGGTATGAAAGTAGTCAGCTTTACTCTGTCATGACTGGCTGAAATATGTCATTTCAGACATAAAATTAAATGAGTAGGTTTCTTACCGTGTTTAATGTTGTACTTAAATAAATAAAAGCAGCATATGTAGCACTGCAGTATAACTTATTATTGTTCTTCATTAAAGTTTTCTCTAAAAAAATACCTGTTTTAGCTGTTTATTGTCCTTTGTTAACCTCAGCAAGACAGTCTCATTATATAAAATTGTGGGAGACAGGCAACTGTGAAAAATATAGAATTCCTACTGTCTGGTCTGGGTATAAATATATAAATAAACAACTTTCTTTCTGAAGCAGCTTCATACTTGAACAGAGGAAAATGCTGAAATATTCAATATCTGTGGCAAAGATAAAGTTGGAAATTAAAAAAAATGAATGGTGCTAAAATGGTCTAAGCACTAAACAACAACTAGGTGGTAATACAGGGAGAAATACCTCTGCGATAAGATTCACGTTGGAGAGGGGCATTTTCCATTAACACTTACAGTTGTCACTATGCCTTACACTTGATACAATTTAATGAACTCTACAGCTAAGATGTGCCTTTGTACCTAATAAAAAATGAATAAAATAAGCCAGCAGGAATGTTGTGTCACAGTGCACCTCAAACTCCCAAACTTTAACTCATTTTAATAATTCTTGTACTGTTCCTTTTAGAGTTTCCAGGTTCACAATGTTGACTTTCTTTAAAAATAACATCCGTTCTGTCGACACACTTTGGTCAACAAGACAGATGGGTCAATGCCTGCATGAGATCAACACATTATTAGGGTTGGGGGAATATTCCCTTTTCCCCAGTATTGTACAAGCTTGAAGTGAAAATATATAATTAGCAGGGGATACTGCATTCTTGCATGCTCTGAGGTTATGTCTCACAGCATGAGCAATAATGTGTCAATATTTTTATATCAATGATTTGGGTCATTAGATTATTTAAAATGTGCCCATATATCCACACAAACATATATATATATATATATATATATATATATATATATATATATATATATACACATTTAGAGAGAAATAGATATACACATACAGACAGATAGGCATACATACACACAAACCTAGACACACAGAGGATGTGAGAAAACATGGGAAGGTGCTGGGTTCCTTGTCTCCCTGCAAAAAAAGATTCTTTTAAAACTACATGCTGCAAGGTTATGTTGCAGAGCATGACTTATATACTGGTTGTGTCACTTTTTAAGTGCACCAATATATACATATATACACAAACACACACACATATATATATATATATATATATGTGTGTGTGTGTGTGTGTAGATATACACACACACACACACACACACACACACACACACACACACACACACACACACACGTGGATTAACATACTTTATAATAATTCAGTCAAATCTAACTGTATGGTACTTTCTTCCAGCCTTCCAATATTCCCTCCATCAGCACACAGACAATCCAATGCCTGGTCTTTTGCCTACTGGGCATCATCATGTTGAAAACCCATTCCAACTCTCCACTCTCACACCTCAAAGACATACTCCACTTCCTCCTTTCAGCCTAATCCTACTAACCTCAAAAGGTGTCTCAATTACTATGTACAGTGGCTCATATCTCATAAATTACACACATTATTTTTTCGTATATCAACTATGTATCAGAGCAGATTCCCTCCAACTTCAGGCAGACATCACCCTGGTGACATATTTAAGCATATTATATTCAGCCATACATCACACTTCTTATGTACTTTTCATATCCATCACAACCAACATATTTATGTGAATATAACAAGCCCACCTAATGGCCTTGCTTTCTTCAAAGAACGAGAATTATTTTCAACTACCTGCCAGCATTACCAAAAAGAGACACAACACATATCTAAGAAATTACATTAACTGGAAGACTAATTACACCAACTTCCATTTTAAACATCACTCAACCTTTAGTAACATTCTGAATAAAGAAATTTAACATGACTGAAAGTAAGACATTGATCTTTATACATTATCTGTTCCACAATCATACCTTCACATATAAAAATATTATAAACATAATTTGACTTCAGTCATACAGATAATGCATCCATACATCAACCTGCCACAGTCAATATGGAAAAGAACAGTGGAACATAAGTTAAGGAGGGAAAATCTTCTATTAGGCTGAACCTGAAATATTAGTCACTCCCCTTCAACACAAAACTCTTGTCTCTAATATTAGACATTTTTTTAAACCTGCTGATATCAATTTAGTCACAAATATATGTCCTCCATTAGAATGGCTCATCTGCCTTATAATTCTGATATACTTACTTTTCTTAAACTCTTTCAACAAATATGAAACCCTACCTGCCCTATTTACCCCGAAACACTACATGCAAGGCAAACTTCTCTTGTAAATTCCCCAGCAAATGACTACAGATCTCAGCAAATATTTTAACAGTCCACCCCCTTTTAAAACCGAAATCAGTACTTTATGAAATAACACAAACTCTTAATATGCTAATCAAAGGCTAATTATGTGTAGTTAACATTTTTTTATTTAGGAATAAATAAATTATGATCTTTAGACCTTGTTACTGTAACCTTGTTTACTGAGAGGATATATTTGTATTTACAAACAAATGTCTCCTGTCTAATAAAAACCCTTCCAATACTGTAGGAAATATGTCTGTATTGTAGCCTATGCGGCAATGTAGACTCTGAGGAACTGTTATTGGAAACAAATGACCACCTTTCCATGGTACATCATTTCCTGGTTACCACAGTTGCCACAGAATGTGTTCCTTTTCATACCATGACAAAAGCACAATACCATTCTTGGTTTGTCACAATTTTTGTCATCTAAGGATGAAAATGACTGAGAAGCTCATCCTTTGTCCAACAATTTATATGCAAAGCCAATCCAGAGTGACATCTTTGTTTTAACAAACCCCAACAAATTAGCTCCTTCCTCTCCTGCTGACACTCACTCAGCCTCAAAGAAACTGTTGATTAATAAATATCAACTCCTCACTGGTCTTCACTGCCTAATCTATTACCCCAGTTGCTGTGTGCTTAATTAATAACCCGGTGTTATACTAGTTGTGTAAAAAATGTACAGCAATCAACTTCATATACTGCCAAATGTCTGGTAAATCCATCTAAAAGTCCTAATAAGTGCTTCAGATCAAGTAAAATGCCATCCAGTGCAAGTCCACAGACATTGTAATAAGTCTTAACAGCACTTGCACTGCATCAGCACCAGTTGCACGTCAGGCCGCTGCATCCTGATTCATCTCACTCTTCACTTTCTTTTCTTCAAAACCACCTGTTTTTGACTCTTTATGAATTTCTCTGTCGTCATGACATGAATGGCACTTCAATACAACTTTACTAACAAAGCTTTTTTTGGTAAATGATCAACTTTAACTAGTAAAAATACTGTTTGATTCACATGAAAAAGAGCAACTACTATGCCTCAACTAAAGATTACAGTGTATTGTCACACTTTAGCACTGCACTGCGGCATTTGTTAAGTGCCACAATGCATCTTGCTATATCCAACCCTAATTTATTTGAGCCATTTTTTTCAATAAAAAGCTTCCTAAGCATTTTACTGAAACCATGGCCCAAATAAATTTAGAGATTCTCTTGGTGACGTCATGTAAGGCAATAGCCCATAGAGTTTAATAGACGCATCTCTGCACATGCACAGCATACATCCATTAAACTATATAGACGCATGTCTCGTTTTTCCCTGAGCTGATGTCACTGAGGTTAAAGATCACAAAATCCTTAGTAGTATCATCGCAGGAAAAAGGAATTTCACAAGGAGTACTTCTCCTTAAAGAAAAGCAAAAGAAGTTCACTAATGGCTAAAATGCCTGATTGGCACTTTAAGCACCACATAATTTGGTGACAAAGGTAAGTCACACAAATGTGGCAATGCACTTTAACAATGAATTTCAGGATGCTGATTCTGAAACTCTTATTGTCTGACCAGTTCGAAAAGTGAGTGTGCAGTATATGGAGAAGTAACTTACTTATAGACAAGTATGTTTAACGTGTGGACCAGTTTACTTATTAAACTGTTTGTTATGCCTAACAGCTGGAGTGTGGAAACAGTGAATAAGGGTTATCATGGATTTTGCCTGCTGCAGGGATAGCTCTAGGGCTTGATGTGACTCGTGCCTATCACTGCCTCTGCCTCTTTTGGGAATACATTTCTGCTGGATGACTGTCATAGATAAAGTGAAAAGATTTCAGCATGGCATTTTTCTCCCTTGTTTAACTGCATACACATTGTAAATGGATGATGTATGGTGACTTCACTTTCATTTACAAGGTAAATAACCAGTGGCCCTCAGACCCCCCAGCATAATTCAACTGTTTATTCCATAGTCATTGGAAAGTTTGGGTATGCTGAAAGGATGCAAACAAAAGAAAGTTGAACAGTAAGACTGAATTTCTTTCCTTAGTCAAGACTGTTGTTCATGCCACCACTGGATGAAAAGATTGTCTAAAAAAGTCTAAAACCTTCCTCCACTGTTACTACAGTGCAATTCTGGACAGTTCTAATGTGCTGAAAGGATGCAGGAGAAAGCTGACAAGTAAGGCAAAATGTGAGAAATGGTTGAAAAAAAAAGGTAATCTGGATAGTGAGGGAAGGCCAGGATTGGGGGAACCAGGGGATATGTACTGTTCGGGGGGGGGGGGGGTCAGGGGGCTGCATGGATCCCTTTTTCTAAAGTGCCATTTTACCTAAAACCAACCTGGCTCTTGGGTTTCAGTGATTCTTAACTTAAACTTTGAAATTCTGCTCTTGCCATCCGCTTACATTACACCTGTGTTTCCAAGATGATAGGTTGCTAAAAAGAAACCTCTAGTGGAAATTCATCTTTTAATTACACTAAATCCAATGCACTTACCTAAACACAAGTGAAACTGATGGAAGGGCACTGGTTCAAGTTGCAGAAAGTCCAAAAGGCATGACAGGGAAAAATATATCACAAAAGAACGTCACTTTGAACTTATCAGTTTCAAGTCCAATATTTTTTATCTATATTGCAGCTACAAGAAAGACAACATAAATACATCATACTTTGTGATGGAACTCTTAACTAAAGACCACAGACTCAAAAGCTATCACACAGCTGCAGGTGTTTTGTCTAATGCCAAAGGAAGTATGTAGCCTGAGCCATCAATGTGAAAGGATGATGATGACCGAATAACAATGCAGCTACATCATCAATGTGAAGGGATGATGATGACCAACTAACAATGCAGCTGCATCATCAATGTGAAGGGATGATGATGACCGACTAACAATGTATCTACATCATCAATGTGAAGGGATGATAACGACCGACTAACAATGCAGCTACATCATCAATGTGAAGGGATGATGATAACTGACTAACAATGCAGCTACATTTCCATTGATGCCGCTAGTAAAGTAGAATGCATAGTGGTCACAAACCAATGAGAAGGTAGCAGTATTCTGTAGGTAGCTCTCTTTTCTAGAAAGGTACAGTTTTAATATCTGGGTTCGCATCGCTGGTGCAGACCACAGATTTGACAAACAACTGATTGGGGAGGGGTGGACTGAGAAATCAGGCATCTTAACATTATGCAAAAGAGAACACATGTACTGAGATGATGTCAGCATAAGACTCTAAAATAAAGGACAACAATAAAGAACATGTAAATTCTGGTATCTCTTTTGGCAAATAATGATCTTCTAATGAACAGTAAGAGCAATTTGGGATATATAGATCCTGCATCACCCTAGTACTGGGCAACAAAACTGGGCTACAGATGGTATGGCTCAGTGTAAAAAGCATGCAGCAATACCTGATGAAGCAGACAGGAAGTACTAAGGGAAAAATAAACAAAAACAAGATTTACAGCTGCAGTTCATGTATACTATTGTGTACATTTGCTGACTGGGAGTTCCATATCCCTGAAAATTGTACTTAGGGTAATACCAATTCAAGTAAAAAAATAGCAATGCAGAATATTGCAGAGGCAGGTCTATATCATGTAGTCGAAGTATGACAACTTCCAACGTGATATGGTTGAGACCATATGTTCGAAGTTGTCATACTTCAAACTAAAAAAAAAAAAAATTAAAAGCAGGAACAACGTCCTGACAGCTGTAACCCCCACACCCCCTGCTCTTTAAATATACCAACTCAGACCGCGCTACAGGGCAATAAAGGGAAAAATTCCCTTTACCGCATTGTAGTGCGGTCTCGGAGTTAGTATATTTAAAGAGCGGGGGTGGGGAGGCACATCTCCCCACATGTGGGTGCAGGGGGGCTTGCCTCCCTGCTTACAACCCTTTATTTTCTTTTCTGTTGTGTTTTTTTTTTTTACGTATTCAAAATTCTGTCAGTTTAGGTTTCGAACATATGGTGTTTGAACTGACAGAATTTCGACTACGTGATATAGACCCAGTAGAGGAGAGCCTGTCACAGTGATGCAACTTATCTTAAGCACACTGTCTGGTTCAAGGAACAAACTATGTATCTTACTGTAGCCTAAGAAACTGTACAGCTCTTAGAGGGCAAATGTTCTACGAAATTCAACAGTCAAGGTTTACATGCTCAACTACATGGAAACATTCTTGCTACATTATTTAATTATGCCTATATATTTGTTTTAACTTGTTAGGTTTAAAAATGGCACCTTTAAAGTTTTCTTCAGTGTCACAACATTCATGAAATCAAGAACATTTTCAAAGTTATCTGCATCTGTATTAAAAAAAACATTAAGCATGACTAGCCTTGTTGAGTACGTCAAGACATTTTTATGATGCCTTAAAGGTAAAGGAAACATTATACACTTCCAGTTTGGATTTGCTTAACCATTTTACATATGCAGGATGTCTTTTGTTTAATTTATCAAATGCTTTTGCATAAAACCAAACATATAGACAGCCTCTAATATAACATTATGTATGATGCACTAAAACTAATAGATTAGTTGTAGCACAAACGGGGCTCATTACAGACTGCCAGAAATGAGGTGCTGGGTTGACTAGGTGCATTGTAGTACTTATGTAGTCCATTCCAAAACCTACTGTATACAGAAGCTACGGCAAATGACACCAGTTAAATCACTTAACAATGCAGCAAGTTTTCATTAGCATTAACAATTTTTATACTTAAGTCATGCTCACCCCTTGGAATCCTTAAAGTTCTAATTCAGAAGAACCATTTTTACCTGGTAAACTAACAAATACTGAAAGGCACACTTCCACTCAGATGGAACACATCTTTAACAGAAGTTATGCATGACAGTACGCTAATGTATAAGAACCCTGAAAGGATAGCGAACAGTGCTACGACTCTATGTACTAATACAAAACAGCAATTACTGTGTTAGATCTTATAAAAGTAAGAGTGCATTAACACAAGCTACGTTTTAGCTACAGACAGTAATGAGGAAGCCAGCACTGTTTTGGACAATGGAACTCCTTCATGGTCATCACCACATTACAAGTACAGGTAACATGGAGCAGTATAAATCCAAGCCTATCAGCAGATTACACATGCTCCTACAACTGGTAATAGGCCTATGATTCTCAACACAACTCTGTCCCCCAAAGGGGGAATACCAGGGCAGCAGGAGGCTTGAACATTTTTTTTTACAGAAACAGGTAAAGAACCAGAAAAGCTGCAGAAAACCTGTTACAAGCACAGAAAGTACAGTTGTGTACACTTACCATAAATGTAGATGTTCAAGTGTATTCACTGTTGCAGTCATCACACTTGGGTTATCTGCCTACAGGCCCAAATACCAGAGACTTAGTATTTCTATGTCAGTTGCTGTCACTCCTGGACTGCTGTCAGGTTGTCAGGGGTATAAAAACAGGCAGCTGACACAATTACATCAGTTTTTCTTTCCCAAATGTCAGGAGCCCCCCAAGAGGGACCTAAGGTATGGAGGGAAAATCACCACCAGTAAAAAGTAAATACCAATACCCCTCTAAGGGGTGAGTAATAGACACAGAGGGGAGAGAGAGAAGGGGGCTGGAGGGAGGGAAACCAGGACTGCAACAGTGAATACACTCGAACATCAACATTTATGGTAAGTGTACACAACTGTGCTATGTTCTTCGTGTTTCACTGTTGCAGACATCACACTTGAGTTGACTCCCAAAGCTGAAGAAAGGGTGTAGGCAGTCAAGAAGAGCTGGGGCTGGCTAGTATGCCCTGCAGAACTGCAGTTGCAAAACCCGCCCTAGATTTGGAAAAGACAGGCAGGTGGTAATGCTTGGTAAAGGTGCGTACAGAACTCCGGGTAGCAGCTTCCTGGTAGGGACTCCCCTGAGGAATGCTGTAGAGGTAGAAGTTGCCCTAGTGGAAAGTGTCCTGACCCCCTGAGGGGTTGGTTTCCCATGGTGTTTGTAGCAGAAATGGATACAGTGTGCTATCCCTTTGGAAATTGTTTGTTTTGAAATGCCCTTGCCCTCTGCCCCTGGTGCAAAACTGAGTAGTAACTGGTCAGATTTCCTGAAGGGTTTAGTCCTATCAAGTTAGAATCTGAGCTGTCTGTGCATGTCCAAGGAGTGCAGAATCCTTTCCCCTTTACTTTGAGGATTGGAAAGAAAGTTGGCAAATGGATGGATTGGTTGAGAGCCACACTGGAGAGTACTTTAGGCATAAAGGAAGGATTAGTCCTGAGGGAGACCCTATCAGCTTGAAAAATAATGAAGGGTTCCACAGCCATAAGTGCTTGTAGCTTAGACACTCTTCTAGCTGAAGTGATGGCTAGAAGCAAGGCTGTTTTCCAAGAGAGGAATTTTAACTCTGCTGGTGCTGCAGGCTCAAAGGGAGGGAGCATGAGCTTTTCCAGTACAAAGTTAAGGTCCCAAACAGGGGTGGGTGCTCTCCTTGGTGGCCTTAAGTTGTTTGCCCCTCTCAGGAGCTGTTTGATGAGAGGGTGAGAGAAGAGAGGTGGCTCAGTGTTGTAATGAGCCAAGATGGCAGAGGCATGGATCTTAATGGAGGAGAAGGATAGGCCACTGTGGAGTAGTTCTGCTGGGTAATCCAGGAATAAAGGTAAGAAAGGTAGTGTTGTGTCCTCTCCTTTGGATTGAATCTAGGAACAATACCTTTTCCACATATCAGCATAGGATTTCCTTGTACTGGGTCTTCTGGCTTCAAGAATGATGTCCAGCACCTGCTTGCTTAGGCTGGTCACTGGGGGAGAATTCAAGGAATAAGCCAGGCTGCAAGATTTAGGGTTTGCAGTTGCGGATGCAAGATATGTCGCCTCTGCTGAGTGAGGAGGGTTGAGATCTGGGGTAGGTGCCAGGGTGGCACCGGTGACAGGCTGCACAGTAGTGGCATGGCCAGTCCAGGGCAATCAGGATTGTCCTTGGTCTGTCCTGTCTTATCTTGAATAATATCCTTGAGAGAAGGGGCAGAGGGGGGAATGCATAGATTGAGAGGTTTTCCCACAGGAAGGACAGGGCATCCACTTTCCAGGCCCTGCTGTGAGGTGTCCTGGTGCAGAATTTGCTGAGCTGGTGATTGCAGGGGGAAGGCAAAGAGGTCCACCTCTGGGGTCCCCTATTTCTGGATTAGAAGGCTGAAGGTGCTGGGTTCTAATTGCCACTTGTGTGGGTCTAGGAGATTTCTGCTTAAGTCATCTCCCAGTGAATTTTGTTTGCCTGGCAGGAATTGAACTTGCAGATGAACAGGCATGTCCAAGACCGTGTTCCACAGGGCCATGGCTAGACTGCAGAGTGGGTAAGAGTGGGTTCCCCCTTGCTTGTTGATGTACCACATAACTGTGGTGTTGTCTGTTTTTATTAGCAGGGGTCCTGGTGAGAGTAGGTATCTAAAAGGTGTTAGAGCATGCTGAACAGCCAGCATCTCTTTTTGGTTGATGTACACATGAATTTGACTTGGGCTCCAGTGGCCCTGAATGCACCTGTCGTCCAGGTGTGCCCTCCAGGCATAGTCTGATGTGTCTGTTAGGGTCTGGGCGGCATGGGGGTTGAGTAAAGGGAAGTTCCTTGTTGTGGTTGCATGCTGCTGCCCACCAAAAAAACTCTGTCCTTAGACAAGGTATGACAGGTATGACGGTTTCCAGGTCCTGAGAATGTTGGCACCAAAGACTTTTTAAGTACCACTGAAGTTTTCTCATATGTAGTCTGGCATATGGAATTAGTAGGATGTAAGAGGCCATGAACCCTAGGGCCTGCAGGATTTTCCTTGCGGATAGCTGGGTTTGGTGGCCATTTGAGTGAAGTAAGCCTGTCAGACAGGCTTGTTTTTCTGGAGTAAGGAATGCCATCTGGGATGCTGTGTCCAAGCTTGCTCCCAGGAACACAATCTTTTGACTGGGGACTAGTTTTGATTTCTTTTCATTGATAGTGTACCCCAGGGAGATTAGAAGGTTCTTTACAAATGTCAGGTGCTACAACAGCTTTTCCTGACTGTCTGCCTGAATCAGGCATTCGTCCAAGTACGGGTAAATTTGAATTTTTCTCTGTCTGCAATAGGCAATGGCTGGAACCAGGCATTTTATGAATACTCTGGGAGCAGTGGATAAGCCAAAGGGAAGTGCACAGAACTGATAATGCAGAGATCCTGCCCTGAAACGTAGGTATTTCCTGCATGAGTCTCTGATAGGGATGTGCAGATAGGCTTCTTTTAGGTCTAGGGTGGCTAACCAGGCATCTTTGAACAGCATAGGAAGAAGCTGCTGCTGAAGGGTGAGCATTTTGAATTTTGGTACCACCAGGAAGGTGTTTAGAATGGAAAGATCTAGGTTTGGGCACCAAGTGCCCTCTTTTCTGGGTACCAGAAAAAGTCTGGAATAAAACCCTTGACCTATCTGTTCTGCAGGAACAGGTTGAATTGCCCTTATGGAGACCAGGGATTGAACTTGGATTTGTGCCTCTGCCCACTGGTTTGGAGGAAGGTCTGGGAACCCTTTTGTGGTTGGCAGTGAGTGGAAATAAAATTTGTACCCCTGGGATACAATGTTGAGGACCCAGTGGTCTCTGGTGATGGAGGTCCAGTTTTTTGCATGATGGGCAAGTTTTCCTCCTAGGGGCACGAGCAGATGGGAAGAGGTGAGGAGAGGAGTTGAGAAGTCATTTGAATTCATTCCATAAGGGGGTGGCTTAGCATTCCCTGTTTTTGAAGTGGAGGTACTCCATTGCTTAGATCTCTGCATACCCTGAGACTGTAGTCTGGGGGGGGTCTGTTTCCCCTGGGTCTAGTTTGAGATGGCCTTGAGGTGGCTGGAAAGGACTAATGTTTCGAGGGGCAATGTCTACTGAATCTAGGAGGCTGCACTTGCAAGAAATCTTTGACTGTCTGCATAGATTTAGCTTTTTCTTCCATCTTTTTTAGAACCTCTTCTGCTTTGGTGCCAAACAGATTGTTCTTGTTCAAAGGAACATCTAGTAATTTTGATTTGACATGGTCTGGCAATGTCTGCTCTTTAAGCCAAGCATGTCTTCTCAGAACAGAACCAGTGACTGCTGCCCTGCAAGATGCTTCTAGGGCATCAAAGCCACATTGCAAAGTACGCTTGCTGACTTGGCTTGCAGAATGCATAAGCTCTTGTAATTCTTTCTTTTCTGCACAGTCTGTAAGGGTAGCTCATTTTTGCTTAACAAGTTCCATAATATGTTGTTGGTACTTCAGCATGTGAAACTGGCAATTCAATGCCCTAATGACGAGAGTTGCAGAGGTGTATACTTTTTTACCCCATCTGTCTAAAGCTCTGGAATCCCTGTCTGAAGGGGTGGGATTGTTAGCTGTAGTTGCTTTTATATCTTTAGGCCCCTGGGAGATGACCTCTGGGTCAGCAGTAGGATTTTTGAAAAGAAATTTGTGAGAATCAGGAACTTTATAGTACCGGTCTGGTTTCCTAGGAGCAGGGGGTAAAGTATCAGGAGTTAGACTGGATTCCATAACGACATTATCCACAACATCCAGAACTACAGGTATTGCTAAAGGTCTATGTTATAGCAAATCTAAAAATTCTCTGAGTCTCTTTTTGGACTGAGGATAGTCTTGGCACTCCCAGTGGAAATGCTCTCTTAAAGTATGTAGGGTTTCAACAAAAGGAAAATCTTCTGGAGGTGAAGCAGAGGGAATGGATTCCTCTGCATCTGAATCCTCATAAGCAGATAAAGGCATGTCTTCATATTCAGAAACCTCAGAGTCATCGGACTCTTGGTCTGTTAAAGCTGCTAGGGACAGGTCTCTTTTTCTCTTAGCAGGGGAAGGCTGGCTTCCCGTAATCAGCATAATCAGGTCTTCTGCCATTTTAAGCATTTGATGTTATGGCAAGGAAGCAGGTGCTTGTGTTTGGGTCATCCTGTTTTTAGGTGTAGCTCGTACTCTTGGCCTTAGAAACTTGGTAGTTTTAGACAGAACTGAAGACAAGAAAGAAGTCGTCGGTTTGTGTTGAATATCAGAAGTGCGAAGTACTTACTTCCTCGGAAGTCAGTGCCTGCACAGCGGCTCCGGACCCATCCAAGGTAGAGACATCCACAAGTTCCGTAGTCAAAGAAGAGTCTCGTGGCATACTGGACTCCAAATGGGTCTCAGTAGTGGCCTGCAAATCCATCGAAGTGGGCATCAGGGGCTGCAAAAGCGCCTCACTGAGCACTAGCGAACTGTCGACTAGCTTAACGGAAGCGTTGTCGGCAGTTTTGGACCTGTGAGGTCTGTCTCTGTCTTTATCCTTACATTTTTTCAGAAGATCAGTAGTCGGATGGCTTACCGAAGAAATTTCGGAATACTGAGATGAACAGCGAAAGTATTTAGTGACAATAAGGGCCCAATGACGAACAGTTTGAGCGTTGAACAAAGCACAAAACTGACAGCGAGGTACGTCCTGGTCTGGGCCTAAACAGGTGACGCAGTAAGAATGGAAATCTCAGTGTGGTATTTACTTTCCACAGGTGAGACAATTGTTAACTTTTTCTGACATTGATTAGAGCAAGAAAAAAGGATCCCCAATGGGGTACTTAGCTTTAAAAGACTTCAGGATGATTCAATTCGGAAACGAAAACTCAGGTAGCGGCCGACCAGCTCTCATGCAAACTGCTTCTGCTTCGGGCTTCTCGGCAAGAAAGACTGATGTAATGGCGTTGGCTGCCTGTTTTTATACCCCTGACGACCTGACGTCAGTCCCGGAGAGAAAGCAACCAACGTAGAAATACTAAGTCTCTGGTATTCAGGCCGACTGAGGGCTACCTGCAGGCAGATAACCCAAGTGTGATGACTGCAGCAGTAAAACACGAAGAACATCAGTGAAGAAGTGTCTTTCCTAAGATCTCTACCACAATACAAAATTTGGATGCCTGTAGTGACTTGTCATACATTACATGGTAGATGAAGAGATACATAGTCAGGAGAAATGTACATAAGTACAGTGGAAACTTGATCTCCCACTGTCAGTCCCCCCTCCCCCATAAATGCACTTGGTTGGTTAGGTCTTCAGGCACTAGGGAAGCCAGCAAATTTCACTGTAAATTATATAGTAGAATGCTGGATTATGGGGCTTAGTCAAATGGAACCTGGAGAAGATGCAAAACGCTGTACAAAGAACTCATGTAACAGCAGTACTGGCAGCGTTTAGACAATATATCCCCAGTATAACACAAGGAGTACAGAATACTATGGTGCCCTCTCCATAAATCCCACTTGATGATACATTTAATTTTGTAGAGGGCATCAACTCCAAGGTATCATGATGCAGAATATTTGTAAACCTGTGGCTTGAGTAACTTAGACACTAAACTAACTCCTTGACTGCATTACCTAAGTAAAGGCCCATTCAAGGTATACATACAAGAGAGCAGGCTAGCACGTACGGTTGATGCACGGATAAACCAACCATGAATACAAAAGAAAAAATCCAGCACCCTGAGTAGGTGTAGCAGAGAACTCGTTTATTATAAATCAGACCGGTTTCAGCAAATAGCTTTCTTCAGTGGTATGGTCAAGTTGATTAAACAATCCCTATTTATAGGTGATTCAAATGAATAATATGACATCATTTCCTGTTTAAATAAAATATAAACAAAACAGTAATCTAATGACCACAACATGGAAAAAAGAAAAATATACACAGCACTAATCCATCATAGTTTAAAACTAGTATGTATTCCATGTAATACATACTAGTTTTAAACTATGATGGATTAGTGCTGTGTATATTTTTCTTTTTTCCACTGTCCTATCTTATTTACATGTTGTGGTCATTAGATTACTGTTTTGTTTATATTTTATTTAAACAGGAAATGATGTCATATTATTCATTTGAATCACCTATAAATAGGGATTGTTTAATCAACTTGACCATACCACTGAAGAAAGCTATTTGCTGAAACCGGTCTGGTTTATAATAAACAAGTTCTCTGCTACACCTACTCAGGGTGCTGGATTTTTTCTTTTGTATCCATTCAAGGTATGTCATGCCCACCATTGCCACCAAGAAAAGTATAATAAACCCCCACATGCTACCATTTAAACTCCAAATATTACAGATGCAGCCTTCTGATAACAAATTAAGGATCTGCCTGAAACTTGTTCTGTAGAGTACAGAACATTTTCAGTATAAACTCTCTAATGGAGTATCCCTGACTGAATGCAAATACATTTATTTTATTTATTATTATTTTTATTTCCAGTTTGATTACCGGGGAAGTCCACTGGGCCCAAGGGATCGTTTTCAGTGGAGGCCCGGGGAGAAAAGCTCCAAATACAGTATACAGTACAGACATAGTAATACAGAAATGTAAAGATACATTATCCAGAACAAATTGCAACAAAGGTACATACAGTGTTGCACAATAGTCAGACAAACATCATTGTGGATGATCTTAAGGGTTATACAGGTTCATTTATGAGAGCACTCATTACATAGTATGTGGGGAAAACACTTTACATACACACCTTTAAAGAAGAAATATAAAACATTTACAAGCACACATTTAAAGTATGAAACTATTTACAATATTTACACAGTTCTGATGTGGGTTAAGTAGCTCTAGGAATTAAAGAGAGCTTGGATACAGTCATAGAAAAACAAGTTATGGGAGATTTAGAGAGCTCAGGAACCTGGGAGAGAAGAAACAAAAACATTTTATGGGCAAGTAGTTGGGAGAATTTAGGTAGGGTGAAGCCAGGTGCATGTGACACTGGATAGGGAATTGGGGCTAGTCAGTTACTTAGACTGAAAAGAAAACCAAAAAAAACAATACTTAATGGGACAAAAGAGATGGACCGTGAAAAAAAAATATGAACTGTGCACACACAAATCACTGAACTGAATCCCACGGTATTATTCTAATGAAAAATGCAGTATTACAAAAGTTACTTTTCCCTGGGAGTTTTACCTATGCTTAAGTCATACAACACCAACCTCCAGGAAGTAACAGCTTTGAGTAAAAACAATAAAGAAATAAATCCTGGAATTCCACGATTTGGACAAAGTATAAAGTAGGATGCAATCCTCCTATACCTCTCACCTGTCCAGACTTTTGCAGAATGTACACATTTTTGCCCTATTCTTCATAAAATGTGTGGTATTGTGGCAAATCTGGCTCTTATAATCTTAGAGATTGGCTATAACAATACGTTTGCACTGGCATGCATTTTCTGTAGGAAATGAAGTCTGAAAGTCAAATGTATGTCATTACTTTGTGATTTTAATCTTCAGTGATTTGCCAGAAAAGTTAAAATAGACACCAAAAAAAAAAAATAACAGGCAAAAAAACAGATATTCTATAAAAATCTGGACAGCTGAGAGGTATGAACAGCAGCAATAAAAAGTTTCCATACATTGATTTTTTAACAAGTTTCAGAAAAGTGCTAGACAAGACCATACATGCAAGTTATAGATGCCAGTAAAAACGTAACTTTGTCCTACACACATTGTGTAACTTTTCATTAAGTAAGCCAGGGTATACATACACAAACAATTCCTATCTATCTATTTATATATCTATCTATATGTGTGTGTGTGTGTGTGTGTGTGTGTGTGTGTGTGTGTGTGTATATATATATATATATATATATATATATATATATATATATATATATATACACACACACACATATATATATCTAATCGATATATATATATATATATATATATATATATACATATGTGTGTGTGTGTGTGTGTGTATGTATGCATATATATATGTGTGTGTGTGTGTGTGTGTGTGTATATATATATATATATATATATATATATATATATATATATATATAGATATATATAGATATAGATATAGATATACACACACACACACACACACACACACACACACACACACATACATAAAACATGAAGGCTGAAACATTTAACATTTTGCTCACATCAGCTTTGGATGTGTTCAGCACACCATTCAGCACAATGATCGATTCCTGAATCACCAATCATTACTATGTGACTACTAGCTGTCTGCACTAAAGACTGAGGTTGCAGTGTCTTGGTATTTCACCTTTCCGTAAGGTGGTACAACCTTGAAGTTGTCAAACATTATATAAGTACTGGAGTTGTGTAGACTGTATTTTTGTTGTTATTGTTTCAATTTGAATGTTGTTCACATCTCAGCTGACTTCTGTAAGTTTGCAGCTTCACTGGTCAATCACAAAAAAGTTGGAACTACTATACAGTGACTAGTGGGCACGGTTAAATACAGTTCAATTTGTGAAAGAGTAAAGGAAGAAGGTTAAGTAATTTATTCCACGTTGGTAAAATGTGCATTTCTATTCTTCCTTTGGGGTTATTTTAAGATTTTTTTTTTCTGTGAATAGCAGGAGGTTGGCTGTTTTTCTAATATTCCTGGGAAATGTTATTCCATCTCTGGTTGGATTTTGCAAACTCTTTCTCACTTGCTGGTTAGCATATCATAGAGGGTATGTGGAGGTGGACAGCTTCTGACTGGTAAAAGAGTAGGATAAATATTTATAGTGTGTGCGGGGACTAACTATCACAGAGTTTGAATACAAGTGAACTTACTAGAAAAGTATTTCTAGTTGAGATGGGCAGTTTGTTTTATCTATTGTTATGCAGTGGTGTTCCCTGTAGTGTGCTAAGCAAATAAGTCTGACAATTTTATTTTATTTAGTTTGTATTATAAAAGTATTTTGTGGGGAATAAAAAGAAATAATGGGTAGTCCATATTCCAGTCTAGGGAGTAATGAACTGAGTGCTATAGACGGTCCTGCTTCTCTATTTAGATGTGCAATCTTGTATTATACATTTAGGTGGAGTTAGGAGTAATTTATGAAAGAAAGAAACATGCTGGATAAAAATAAAACATTCCTTAAAGTCAGTGGTATTTCCATCAGCAAGCTGTGAACAATAGCATTCATTACTTACTTAAAGGCCATTTTCCATTACTTTAATAATTGGCTTAGTTTCTTGTGTTATTCTAGGGGGTGCAATAATTGTCAGAATGGAAGAAGATGGTCAATAAACCATGCTGCTTTACCAGGGATGGTCTGCACATCTCCCCTCTAGGCTTTCAAATATTAGTTAAACATTGTCTTCCCCCATAGTGCCTTTTTTAGGCAATGCCAAACTGAAAGTACTCGACACAGCAAATCAAAACCAAGAAAATCTAAGGGTATTACTGCTCAATGCTAGGAGTCTAAACAAAAAACTCCATTCCCTAGAAGTTCTCTTTACCCTAGAGAATGTTGACATCTATGTGGTCACTGAAACATGGTCTAATGTCATGGAAAGCACACCAACAGTGCACGGTAATAATGCCTTCCATTTAAGCCAGCTACTTCACAGGCAGGGACTAAAGGTGGAGGTGTCTCTATTTACATCAAAAATAAATATACTTCAAGGCTGGTCAAACAGGACAATGCACTTGAGCTGCTCCATGTTCAAATCACCACAGGCAAACTCCAATACCACTTCCTTGCAAGCTATAGGTCTCCCTCTATGACTAAGGAAACCCATACCATGTATTTAAATGTATTAGACATACGAACCATCCAACCCAATACCATATTCATGGGTGACTTTAATTATCCCACTATTAACTGAGAATCCTATATGACACCAAATGTACATCCACAGAGATTCCTGGATTTTGTAAATACAAACTCCCTGGACCAGACAGTCAATACACCAACTAGGGGTGAACCATACTGGATCTGTTCCTCACTAATATGGGAGAATGCTGCACACCCCCTACTGTAATGCCTTCCCTTGTAAGATCAGACCACAAAATGGTCTCCTTTGAAGTAAAAATAAAACCTGGACCCCCAGCTAAACCTGGAGTATTCAGGAACTATTCTAAGGCTAACCACTTATTATTAAGTGAGAACCTGGCAAAACTTCAATGCCAATAAACTCTGAGAACACTGTTGCCTATGCAGAACTGTTCACAGAAACCCTGTACAAGCATGTTAATAGCTACACAGAGGCAGCTACACCCACCAGGAAAAAGTACAGAACTAACTCAAAAAACAAGCCACCCTGGTGGGATCACAAAATCAATAGGCTGCATAGTAGGAGAAAAGAAATCATGGTGAAAAATAGGAGGTGCAGCACCCTGCAGGACAAAAGCACTCTCATCAAACTAAACAAACAACTCAGAGGACGAATAAAGTCTACCAAAGCTAAATTTGAGGTAAATATGGCCTCCCAGGCCAAGGACAACCACAAAGCATTCTTTAGCTATGTCTGCAACCTCCAAGGCAATACACAATTGTGTGCAGAGCTCATTGTAAATGGAGCCACCTATACTGAGCCAGAAGATACAGCAAACCTCCTGGTTAATAAATTCAGTTCCAACTTGACCCCTCTCTCCCCCTCATCCTTCCCTCAGGAAATATCATCAAATATAACTCCCCCTACTACCACTAGGGAAGAGGTCCTTAATGCTCTCTCTAAGACCAAGAACACTACATCAATGGGCTCAGACAATAACCCAGGATGCTTTCTAAATAGCATGAGACATGACCTATCAGGGCCTCTGGAATTACTATTTAACTGTAGCCTCCAAGCTTCATGCATCATGAATGGAGAAAGGCAACAATTATCCCTCTGCACAAAGGTGGACCATCTTCAGACCCTGGAAACTACAGACTCATTAAGTCTCACTAGTCTTATATGTAAAGTCATGGAAATGATCAACAGAGATACAGTAAACCTTCAGACACTGGACCGAACCCAGTTTGGTTTTGTCAAGGATAGATCATGCCTACTCAACCTGGTGGACTTCTTTGAGAAGGTCACCATCTTTCACACTGCCTACATTGACCTGATCAAGGCATTAATACCCCACTTGGGCATTGTTGACAAACTCAAGAGGTTAGGTACAAACCCATATGTCACCCAGAGGATAGCCAACTGGATCACAGATAGGACTCAGGAAGTTAGAACTGGGGAGCCCACCTCTACAAAGAGGCCAGTTACAAGTGGGGTTCCTCAAGGATCAGTCCTTGGACTGCTACTTTTTGGCATTTACTTCTCAGACGTTAAGGCCAATGTCAGTGGTCTCTGTCTGACTAAATTTCCAGAAGATTGCAAATTAGGAGCTGTCACTGAATCTCACACTGACACAGATGTTCATCACGAGTGGCTGACACAGACAAACAACTGGTGTCAGAGCCATGGAAAAACTAAATGCCAAGAAATGCATAATAGTATCCTTTGGGAAGTCATCCATCCCTGGTAATTATCATATTGACAACACACCCCTTACAGTTGGCCCAGTGGTCAGGGACTTAGGGACACACATAGATAGTAATCTAGCCTTGGACCATCATGTGTCTACAGTGGTGAGGAAATCATTCTATGTTGCACAACTTATAAACAAAGGTACAGCATCTAAGTCCAGGGAAGTCATTGTTCCACTGTATTTGGCATTCATTAGACCTATCATTGAGTACAATGCCCCCTTTGGTATGTACCTAACCAGGCATATCCAACAAACGTCCACAGATATTCCTCACTAAAAGAATACAGGGCATAAGTAAAATGTCTTATGCAGACCACCTCAAGGCCCTATCCCTGTAGTCTGTCTCTTACAGACTTCTGAGGGGATATCTATGCCTGACACACAGGGCATTGTCAGACCCCACTCTGATGGACCTCCTGCATATCCACAAAACAAACAGCACCAGAATTACCCATTCTAAACATTTAAACCTTGCCTGATATAAATAGGATCTGTTGGAGAGACAGGTATGTATCTCAGAGACTAGCCCATCTATGGAACAGGCTTCCCATCCATGTTTAAGTAGAGTTCCTACCTAACCCAATTCAAGTGCAACTTGGACAATTGGATGGGAAACCAGAAATTCATCCCTGGTTTGGCACCTATGTCTCTAATGGGCATATGTAATCTGTAAATGGTTCATCTCCCAGGCCCATGCTTACACTTATCAAGGGTACCAGAATCTGTCAAAATTTTGGGATGCATGGCTAGGCTTAAAAAGGCCCTTGTGTTTATTAGCCTAGTAAACACCTATGAACCACACTTCACAATTTTAGCAAACAATTGTGCAAGTCTAGTGCTCTGGGCTGCCATTATGGAGGCACCTGTGCCTACTACTGCTTCTTAATTTATGGGATTAACTGGAATTTCAAGGCAACTGAATCTCATGAGAATTTAAACTTTACCATTACCCACCCATAAGCCATACCCCTTTTCTCTTAGATGGGCTAGGGCAGTAAAACTAGGGATGAATTTGTGGGTACCTATCCAATCATCTAGGCCTCCTCTGAAGAATGACAGTGTATCACACTGTTTAATCTGCAGGGGAAATATCTTCCAGAGGTGAGAAAAGGGCTACATGTTGAATCTCTCTCTCCATTATATTTTACATATCTACTGGTGAAGATTTAGGTCCCTGGTTCTCGAACTATGAAGACTTGCAGAGATACAAGTGATCCAGGACAATTGGGCCTCTAATGGCAAGGAAAGCAAGGCACAGATCTCTCTTCAAAGTTCTACAGGGTACTGAATAAAGGGATAATGCTTCCAGTCTCTCTTGGTAGCTCATGGTCTTTAAGCCTGTGATCTTCTTAGTCAGGAACCTCTAGAGTATTTCTAGTTGCTTGATATATCTAGAGAAGTACTTGCAGAAGGGGGGCAATGTACTTAATAACTGGCCTATTTAATGCTGAATATAAGGGATTAATGACCTTCTTACATCTGGATGACATTCCCTTGGCAGTAAGCTGCCCTAAGTAGAAGAATTTTCTGAATACTGTTGTCACATACTGATCAAAAGAAAGGGAATTATCAAGCCATGATCAAAGGTCCCTAATAACATTTTTATTTTAGAAGTGGGGTATAGTCTATGCTATAGGCAGATGACAGACATTGCCTACTAAATGTGACAATGCAATTTTTGGGGGATTTAATTTGAGATCATTTTCAGTACACCAGTTATTTTCAGGTGTAAGTGCTTGCTGAAGGGTAAGGATACTATGGGATCAATTTTCAGCATTCAGGTTTCTGGTCTGGGATCAGAAAAGTAAATGGCAAATAACAGGGGTTCCAGTACTGAGCCCTGGGGAATTCACTTTCCTACTTTCTGACCAGGTATTTGCCACTCGCACTGTGTGGGTTCTGTCTTTTAGCCAGTTTGCTGTCTATCTTACCACGTGGGCTCTATTTTTAAAGTGCTAAACATGATGCCAAATATCTTGGCCAGGTCAAGATATGTCATGTGAACAGCAGAACCACTGCAAACAGCCTGTGTAACCCTCTCAAAGATGTTAGCCAATTTCATCAGGAGAGATTTTCCTCTTGACAAACCCAAGCTGCTGTGGGTCAAGTCTGATGAGATTCTGGATACCATAACTTATAAGGTCAGTTATATATACATTTTGTGGCTTTGCAAACAAGACTCATCAGGCTGACTGGTCTATAATTCCCTGGTTTGGTGGTACAGCCTTCCTTATAAAGTGGTATCAGACTATCATGTGCCACACTTCAGCAACAAAACTTGTAGCTAAACATAGATGAAATACTTTGAGGGCTGGCTCTGTCAGGGCATGCTTAATACTGTTAATTAAATAACTGCATATACTGCCAAGGGCCAGGAGAGAAGCATTTTGGCCTTAGAAAGCATCTTCATTATGTGTTCCTTTATGACAATAGGGAGTTTAAGCAATTCAGTGATGCATGATTTTAGAAAGTCGTCTCTGGAGTAAAATTGGTACTGAATTTATTTACTAGATTACTGGCAATGCATTTTGGGCACAAACTGGTGGTGCCACTTTTGAATAAGTTTAGAGCAATGCATGATGTTACTTCTACATTTCCAAATATAGCTGAAGAAGGATTTATAATGGACCTTAGCTTCAGGTGCTAACCTATATTCAAAGGCTGCATTAACAGATCTAATAGTGATTTAGTAACATTTCTGATACTGATTCTGATAAGAAGAGGAATGAAGGTCAGCAGGACTACAAAAGAATATATGTGTGTGAATGAGAGGGAGGATAGAGGAATGGTAAGGATGCAGGGAGTAGAGGTGGCGAAGGAGAATGAGTTCAAATACTTGGGACCAACAGTTCAGAGTAATGGTGAGTGTGGAAGAGAGGTAAACAAGAGAGTACAGGCAGGATGGAGTGGGTGGAAAAGTGTGTCAGGAGTGATTTGTGACAGACGAGTACCAGTAAGAGTGAAAGGGAAGGTCTACAAGAGGGTAGTGAGACCAGCTATGTTACATAGGTTGGAGACAGTGGCACTGACAAAAAGGTAGGAGTCAGAGTTGGATGTGGCAGAGTTAAAGATGTTAAGATTTGCACTGGGTGTGACAAGGGTGGGCAGAATTAGGAATAAGTATATTAGAGGGTCATCCCAGGTTGGAAGGTTTGGAGACAAAGCCAGAGAGGCAAGATTATGTTGGTTTGGACACGTGCTGAGAAGGGATGCAGAGTATATTGGGGAAAAGATGCTAAAGATGAAGCTACCAGGAAACAGGAAAAGAGAAAGGCCTAAGATAAGGTTTATGGATGCGGTGAGAGAAGAAATGCAGCTGGTTGGTGTGACAGAGCAAGATCATGCAGAGGACAGGAAGAAATGGAAACAGATGATCCTCTGTGGCGACCCCTAACGGGAGCAGCCGAAAGAAAAAGAAGAAGAAGAAGTAACATTTCTGATACTATCCTCAATATGATGATTTCTGGATCTGCTGTACATTTTTTTTCTTTTATTTTAAAGTTTGTTTATGTTGGAGGGCCACCAAGAGGTTTGATTTGCTGAAGATGATTTTTGGAGAGACAGGATACTTAGGTTAAATGCTAATCATCCCCAGGCCTTAATGATAAGGACAATTTTAAGGTTTATTTAAAAAGAAGGAAATTAAAGCATTAATATGCAAATATGGCATGCTGTTGTTATAGATTTTATATATATATATATATATATATATATATATATATATATATATATATATATATTATAAGTATTATATAAAACAGTTTTTATATTGAAATCATTTAATGATTTTTTTTACTTTTTTTCAGTGAAGCTAGGGCATTGTTACTTATGAAGGATGTGTCAGCAATTGTGATTTTTGACTTACTGATTTTATAATTATTCAATTTATGAGGTAATTAATTAGATGAATGTTTGTATAAATGGCTGATGTCTTTTACCTTATTCAGTATGAAGAAGTCTAACACTAGATGAAAGCGCTTACTGAATAAGTTGCTGTTGTGTTGGTTTATTAAAGCTGTGTTATGACGATTTGCTTGGAATTTTTACCATATCAAAATATTGCATTTTCTCATGGGTTTGCTAACTACCTGATCCTGGAAAGTTTTGTTTATTAAATCTAACAACTTCTGGGCATACTCTAAATTGAAGGTATAGGCTCTTTGTTTACTGTTGGCGTAGTTAAAATCTCCCAGTATAATGGAGTTTTTGTTTATAGGGAGCTCATTGAATCCCACTATGGTTGGTTTCAGGCCTCAAGGCATGGTAGATGAAAACGCAATGTATGGGTGGAGTGCTTTCTTTGCATTTAAACCAAGTCTCAGCAATTACAAAAATATGGATGGGTTCCAAATGCAGGAAGGCCTCAAGAGCAGGTAATTTGTTGTTGAGACTTCTGGCATCAAGCAGAGCCTCATTAAAGTGATGCAGTTTTGGGTTTGATATGTTTGTTACATAGAATGTGTATAAACTGGACTCTCCAAAAAAAAGTACTATAAGGCAACAAGGGCTTTAGTCTGTATGTGTACGCTTTGGAAGGGCAGGTGTAGGCCATCTTTTGTAAAGCATATTGAGCTTTTGAGCAACTTGTCCCATGCTGACACATAATGGATGCTTCCTGGAATGAAGCCAACTAGGTAACTAACTACTGAAGCCAGTTATCTTTTCCTTGTACTTGGACATCATTCCTGGAGAAAGAAAAATTCCACTCTGGACCATTGTCTTGCCTACATTTGTCATATACATGGAGAGTTCAGATATATATCCCCGCATATCCAGCAAGATTTTGCATCCCAGTTCATTCACTCCCATACAGACCACACTTTACTATTATTTTGTCAGGTGAAAAGAGTCTTTAGAGCCCTTGTGACATCAGAAATCCTGGCACATGAAAGACAACTCATCATTCCCCTTTGTCCAGGGACTGTATGGAGAAAGTGTTTCTAATGGGTCTATATTTTAAGCTCGAACAGTTAAAATGTCGAGTGCTAATAGATCTACACATATATGTCGATCTACCTCTTTAACATAATGTTTAAACATCAAAACACATAATAGCGAACTGTCATAGTGGGCCAACACCGCCTCATAAATAACATGTTTAACTTTATGTATTCAATGTGGAGCCAGGGAGGTGGTGTTGGCCATCTATGACAGTTCGTTATTGTGTGTCAATGGTAAAGTGGTAGATCGACGTATATGTGTCGATCTATTAGCACTCAACATTTTAACTGTTCGAGCTTATACTACAGACCCTTTCTAATTATAGCATCACCTATCACTAAAACATTTTTATTAGTATGGTGACTCTTGGTGACTCTCTACTTTGGGTGGCACAGTGGTGCATTGGGTGTCATTGTTACCTCACAGCAAGAGGTTCTGCAGTTTGGTTCTTGGTTGGGCTACCTTCTGTATGAAGTCTGCATATCCTCTCTGTGACTGTGTGGGCTTTCTCCTGGTGCCCCAGTATCCTCCCACATTCCAAATATTTGCAGTAAGGTAGTTCGGGCACTCTAAATTGCTCATAATTGTGACTGCATGAATGCATGGGTGACACAGAAGAAAGACTTGGCAACCTACTGCAATTAGCAGTTTGCCTTCAAAACTGTGGGCAACAATGGCTGTCTGCAGGGTCACTCTAGAAGTTGGATGTGACAAACAAGAGTGAGCGAATGACTCTTTGAAATTGGTGTGTGTGAAGGAGATTAGTTCTCTGATACGTAGCCTTCCTAGATCTAGAAGGCTTTGATAAAGACTTTTTTATGATCTCAGAGTAAGACATTTAATGTAATGTTGTTTAGACTATAGCTAAAATTTATGCTGCTCAAAATCCAAGATATTTTTTGCGAGAGGAAAGTCACCAGATTAGTTAAATATTTGCACCTCTTACAGATGTAATTACTTGTGCTGAGTAAGAGCTTGTTATTTGTGAGCAAAAGGCAGTTACTCCTCTACCTGAGAACACCAAGTACTAACAGCCTAGCAGCAGAAGGGATACAAGCAGAATGATCTTCCATTTTTGTCCAGTGATTCAGGGAATTTTAGTCAAAAAATACACACAATAATATATATATATATATATATATATATATATATATATATATATATATATATATATATATATACACACACACACACACACACACACACACACACACACACACACACACATATATGCTACTTTATGGATGGATGGAATTAAATTAACAGTCAAGCCTGACTGTTTCAGATATTCTCTCACGTAATCCATCCATCCATCCATCCACCCACCTATCTCTTGGCTGGATATCCTCATTTCATCTTGCCTTCTTCCTCTCTCTCCCAAATTTTCTTCAGCAAAATGTCTTCTGCTTTCCTGCACATGTGCCCAAACCACCGTAATATGTTGTCTTTGACCTTAAATGCAATTGGAGCTATGTTGGCTTCTGCTCTGATGTCCCCATTTCTTTATCTATAAGACAGTGTGCATTCTACCACCCATTTCAGGCACTTCATCTCCATCATCTCTAACTTCCTCAACTGCTCTGCCTTCATTGCTCAGGTTTCTGAGCCATACAGAAATACCACTGCTTTTTTACATCTTACTTTTCAGATTTTTTGACATTCTTCTGTTACAAACTACCCTGATACTCTGTGCCAGTTGGCTGCAGCACAGCTGATTCTAGCTTTCACTTCCTGATTCAGACTTCCCTTTTCTCAGCTCCTGTTCCACCATTTTCATTTCTATCTCAGTTTTCGGCTTCTTCATACTCCTTCCATTTGATGCCATGACAACTGTCTTGTGTGCATTCAGTTTCATCCTGTGAACCTTCAGTTTTGCATTCCATTCCTCTCTCATTTGCTGAAGTTTTTGTTTAGCGATTGCTTTTACTGCTGCATCAGCTGCCTACAGCAACTTTGTTGATCTGTCCTCATTGGTCCATTTTGTAATGTAGTCCCTCACCACAAAGAACAGTAGTGGTCTCAGTGCTGAAACCTAATGCACAACCATTCCCACTGGGAATCCCTCTGTGGGTCCAAACATTGTTCGAACATATGTTATTGGGTCCTTCTACATAGCCTGCACTAACTCTACCAATGTTTCTGACTTTAAACCATAACAGGACCACCTAAATTAGTTTTCTTGGGACCTTGTCATATGCCTTCTCCAAGTCTAGGAATGCTCATCTAGACTCTTTTCACATCTCCAACTACTTCCTCGCTATCTGTCTCACAGCAAACATCGGGCCAGTTGTGCCGCATCCTGATCTTAGTCCAAACCGGTCATCTCCATCTTACTTCCTACTATGCATAGAGCACTACTGTTCTGTATCTTCATTATTAATCACCCTCTCCAGAACTTTCATGCAGTGTGAAGAAGTCTGATACCGCTATACTGCCCACAATTGTGAGTGTCCTCTTTGTTCTTGTACAACAGCACTAGTATGCTTATTCTTCAGTCATCTTGGATATGCCACTCTCTCCATACCACTGTAAGTCCTCTCAGAAGCCACGTCTTCCCTAACTCACTCAAAGTCTTAATCACAGGTTCATAGGTACTTACTAGGCGAATGATCTATGAGGACCTTCAGAAGATACCTAGCCTTGCATTTCTAATAAGTTTCTAGCCCTGGCATTTACAGTATTATTAACCCAGATCTCCTTGTACTATGGCTATGAATAGCCTAGTTACCCCTGTTCATAAGGGACAAGATTGCCAATCTAGGGATGAACTTGTGGTTTCCCAGCTACCTACTTTGCTTTACATGGGAAGGAAGACAATTCCAGAGAAGCTGTATTCCCTTAGGAATATATGTATCTCTCCAGTATGCTTCATGTAATTTGCAAAAGAAACTGAAAACTCTTGAGTGGGTGTTTCTACCAACACTGGACTTATAGATATGTCTTACATCTAAAAGGAGCAGAGGCTCTGTCAGTGAGGCAGAGATCACCCCTCAGTAACCTGTAAGATACCAAAAAGAGGGACAGGGATTTGAGACAAACAGTGTAGTGATTTAGGCCCTTGATTTTTTAAAGGAAGAAGATGTTGCGGCCACTCAAGTTGTGTCAGTTGTTTGCACAGGTACATACTAAAGGGGGTACTATACTCAATGACTGGTCTAATGAGTACATAATACAGTTTAATGACCACCTCTCTGGACCTGGATACCATAACCTTACTAAAAAGCTATGCAATAAAAATGGACTTCCTTAAAACAGTGGATATGTGGTAATTAAATAACAGCTCATTTTCCATATGTTTTCTAAGGTCTCACAATACAGGGTCAATTTTCAGGATTGTGCTATCAATGTGACAGATGTAAGAAATGTCATGGCTGCCAAAGGATATAATTATGCATTTTTTGGAATTTAGTTTTAGGCTGTGGATTTGATCCCAGCTATTTGTTTGGAATAGGGCTTCCTGAAGGATCATGGTATTTTCTGGAGACTTTTATGATGGCATGAAGTTTACAGCCATCTGCAAACATGGTCATCCTTACGCTCTTAACATTAACTTAGACCTCCAAGAAGTAAATGTTACAGAAGAGTGGCTCAAGGATTGAACCCTGAGGTATACCATTACTGACAGGGCTTTTGGAGGACACAGATCTACATACCCTAATTTCCTAGGTCCTACTTTTTTATTTTTAAACAGGAAACATCTTTATTAAATCAGTACTTGTGACAGAGGCAATCATACATTTATATAAGTGAAAAGAAGCATTATTGGCATAATTTTAGCTCCAAATATTATACATAACTTATAATCTATCCAGTCACTGTCAGTCAAACATTACATAACTCACTCAAATCCTGCCTTCTTTTAAACCTCATTACTCATTACTCATCTGCATGTATTGTTCCTACAATTTCCATTTTTATCTATGAAATTTGCTCCTACCATTTTATAAAGATACCATTTCCAGTTATTTTATCTCTGTTACTACATTTACTAATTCTAGTAAAGTTGGTTTAGACTTTGATTTCCATTTTCTAGTAAATCCTTTTTTGGCAGCCACCATAATTAAACTCAGCAAGGCCTTATTATATCTAGGCAATTCTGATTCTGTATTATAGCTCAAAAAATCATTTCCTTAGTCATACCATTTTACTCATCCAGTATTTCTGACAGAGTAGTCTGTGGGGAATTTTTAATGTTTGCCAACTCATTATACTCCCAGAAAATATGTTCCTAATTACTCTTTCTTCCCCATCACACCTCCAACATTTGCTATCAACCTGAAGTTTACTAGGGGTATATAAATACCTGTGTAAACACTTCCAAGCAAAGATGCTAAATGGTCTAGACTTTGTTGCATATTTGGGAGACATTCATATATCCCATTATTTCTTTGTGAATTGCTTATCCAATCTCTCTTCCCAATCCTTTCTAGCCTCCTTTGACTCATTTCTTATATTTATCACACAATATTTTATATGTTCTACTAATTATTTCTTTTTTAACATCAGCTTCTGTCCTAGACTCTACTAAAAACACTACTAGAGCTTGTGTTTCATTAGGTCCTCCTATTTCTTTCGTTTTCTATACTCTAATATCAATCCTTGATAGGGAACGTAGTCTCTAGCCTGCAGCCCAAATATATTCTTGACCTCTTCCCATTCTATTATGTTTCCCTCTCTAATTATTTGCTCTCAGTACCTTGGTTATTTTGCCAGTTTTCTCCAATAAAATCCAGTCTCCTGGGTCCTACTTGTGAGCCAGTTTGCTATTCAGTGAATTAAATTTAGTTGGATGAGCTTATCAAATATGCCTGAATGGAGGATGGTGTTGGACACTTTTGAAAAGTCTAGGTATGTGGTGTGTACAGAGTTTCCTTCATCCAGTGCATCAATAACCTTTTCAAAGAGGTCAACTTGATTAAGTAGGCAGGATCTGCCCTTGACAAAACCAAAATGGCTCGAGCAAGAGTCTGTAAGCTGCTTATATCCTTATTTATTAATTCTAAAATGACCACTTCAATAACCTTACAGATGAGGGAGGTCAGGTTAATAAGTCTATAACTGCCCAGGTCTGTTGATGCCCCACCTTTGTGCAGGATAACTCTTGCAGTCCTCCACTCATCTGGTACAAATCCTGTTTGGAGGCTGATACTAAGGGGTCGACAGGTCTTGTTTCATGCTGACAGTCAGGCATCCTGGTATGTTATTTGGCCCCACAGAAGCAATGTTCTTGGCCTTGTTTAGCATTTTGAAAGATTGATCCTGGGAGATCGGGGGGGGGGGGGAGCGAATGCTGGTATGTGATCTAGGAGTTGCTTTCGTTTGAGCTGCTGTTTTCCCCAACTTCCTCTTACAATTAATACAAGTACTCCTCTCTTCTTTTGCCCCAGATATTCTGTTGGATAACCATCCTGAAAGCCTTGCTTTATCAGCTTCACATGTTCAGTTCTTCCCAAGTGTGTCTCCTGTAGCACAGTTATTTGCACTTTACATTTTTAATATAGTTCACTACTCTTTCTTTATTGTATTTATCTGTGAGACCATTAACATTTAAAGACATTACAGAAAGCATCATATTCTTGGGAAATTATTATTCCCACCTTTTATGTATAACATCTTTTTTGTCAAATGTCTAGTTTCAGCTTTTGTGTTACATGCATATACTGTTTGGATGGTTAATTGTTTATACAGTTGTTTATTATCATCTCCATTTGAGCCTATGTCACTTCTTACAGAACTTTTTGCTTTGCTGAAAACCCTCAAACAAAAATACCCACATACATGTCCAACAGCCCCCTAAAACATATTAACATAAAAATAACACACAAAACTATGTACATCTTCAAATATTAAAGTTTCACCCTCCTAATAGAAACAAATGCTCCAAACTGAAAGCCACACACAGACTCAAGTTAATCTAAAAGAAAGGGTATCCATGCTAAGACATATGGTATAGCCTGTGGTTCTATTAAATGCTGTCTGGTTTGTCTTATCTTTATAGCTCTCCCAGCTGGGAAAACACTTGAATGCTTTCTCTTTATGAGACTGTCTGCTAGAGACATGAGAACCAGACACAAAACTGTTTACTAGAAAAAAAGCCTTATAATATTCAATATTTTTATTTACTTGCTTTCTCTTAAAACTTCTTACAAAATTAAGCTAATGGCCTTCACCCAGTCATTTCCCTATGCAAGAATAAGAAAAATGCATACTAATTTTTCTTTTGTCATGCTCTTTTAAGCAGATATTTTTTTTTACATTTCAGTGCCTACATTTCTTAAAACTGAACAAGAAGAAAGAGAGAAGAAGGGAGAAAAAAAAAACATGAGTACCTATTACTAATTAATGTGATGATAGCAGGTACTGCCAGCACAGCTAGCTGGAATTTAGTAAATAATTATATGTCAGTTGTGAATATCAAACTGATTTATACAAGATTCTTGTGTTACAAATGTATTGGAACTGTATGTCATGTGTATATCAAACTTATTTGAACAGATGTTTGTGTTGAAAAGGTATTTTTAAAGTGCTTGTATTTGAAATGTATCCACAGTGTGCCCTTCTGGAGAGAACAGAAATGTACATGCACTATTGTAACTGTTTAAATGTTTATGTTTTAACAGAGGAAACTGGAAGGTTAACCTCAGTACAGCAAACTGTAAAATATAACTGAAATTAAATCACTTTACCAGCTAGGCCATAAAGAGGCTATCTCACAGGCTTCAATGCAGCCAGATACACAAAGTCTGTACCAGGAAGCTTTCTGTATTCTATTTGTGGTAAACTAATTACTACTTTGGAAGTGTGGAGGTATGAATTGTTTTATGACTTCCACAACCTGCCACAGATCTGAGCAAAAGCCCTTGTGTGTGTATTTTTTACAGGTAGGGGCTAAATCCTGCCAGCTTCCAGCAATGGGGTTAGGCATGGGAACTAGAAGGCAGATGACCAGAAGTGATGACATTCTGCAACCTATCCCAAAAATAATACTTAGCATATTATTTTGAGAAGTCTCTTAGTGAGACAGAGAATTATGTATTCTGTCTTGGGCCTGATAATAAGAAGGACCATTCACCACATTATCTGCCTTTCTCTATTAAGTAATAGGGAATAGTAATTCTCTTAGATTCAGTCAGGAATATAGTGAAGGTTAGTTTAGATATTGTTTTTCTTTATTTGACTGAGTCTGTTCTTCAATGTTATAGGTTCATAGGTTGATACTAGGCTATCTGCCCTAGGGCATTTATAAGCCTAGCCAGTGTGTGTTTGGCTTTCACCACCCTTTTAGATTAGTTGACTGTGCCTCTGTATAGTAGGTCACAGAAGATAGCCCTTTTGAGGTTAGTTTACTGTGCCTCTGTCTAGTAGGGACACAGAAGAGATCCCAGGGGTAAGCCTATGATCTCCCATCCACTTGTCAAGATTTCTCTTGAAGAGGGTCATTGAGGGACTCTGCCTAACATGGATTGGGATTTTGTTCCAGAGTGAGGGGAGCCTCTGGGATATGAATGTGTCCCTCTAGCATGTCCTATTTATTTCTGTGCTGAGGTTTAAGTCCCTGGAGCATGTAGCTCTAAGGGATTTAGATTTCCTGAGGTGGAGCATGTCCATTAATTCTGGGTTGGACATGGCTTTATACGTCAGGCACAGATCGCCTCTGAGTAGGCGGTAAGCAACTGAGTAGAGCTGGAGTTTCTTTAGCCTAACTGCGTAGGGCATCTGTTTGAGTCCCTTGATCCTCTTGGTGAGGTACTTTTGGGGTCTTTCCAGTTGCTGCAGGTGTCGGGTAAGGTACATCCCGAATGGGGCATTGTATTCAATTATGGGCCTGATGAGTGATGAGTAGAGGGGCACAATGACCTCTCTTGATCTAGATGTGAACCCTTTCGTGATAAGGTGGGCTATATAGAAGGTCTTTCTAACCACTTTGGCAACGTGATTGTCAAAGGAGAGATTGCTATCTACTTGGGTCCCCAAATCCCTAATTACTTCTTCCGTATTTAATGGATTACCACCTATGTGGTAATTTGTGGGCACTTTGTTTTTCCAAAGGGGATGACTATGCACTTTTTGGCATTTAGCTTTAGGCCATGGCTCTGGCACCAGTTATCCATCTCTGTGAGACCCTTTTGGAGGATGCTTGTGTCAGTCGGTGAGTCGATTATGGCACCCAGTTTGCAGTCATCTGCGAACTTGGTCAGCCATAGTCCTCCCATGTTAGCCTGTACCTCAGAGAAATATATACCGAACAAGAGATGTCCCAGGATTGAGCCTTGTGGGACGCCACTTGTAACTGGTTTAGAGTCTGACATGGCACCTGCAATTCTGACCATGTGGGTTCTATCTCTGAGCCAATTTGCAAACCATCTTGTGACACAGGGGTTGATATTTAAGCTGGTGAGCTTATTTATGATGCCCGAGTGGGGTATTGTGTCGAAGGCTTTTGTGAGGTCCAGGTAGGCTGTGTGGACTACCTTTCCTTCATCTATGGCCTTGGTGACTGTTTCAAAGAAGTCGACCAGGTTCAAGAGGCAAGATCTGCCCTTAACAAAGCTGAATTGGGTAGGATCCAGTGTTTGGAGGTTCCCAATGTCTTTGTTTATGAGTTTCATGATGATACGGTCCATAGCTTTGCAGACCAGTCTAGTCAGGCTTATAGGGCAATAGTTTCCGGGGTCCGTTGTGGCACCACATTTGTGGAGTGGGACCACTGTTGCTGTATGCCATTCCTTGGGTACATATCCTGTAGTATGGCTGAGACTGAACAGTGACTTTATGCGAGGGTTCAGTTCTTCTTGGAGTTCATGTAAGATGCAGCCGGGGACACCGTCCGGTCCCATTGATGCTGTGTTTTTTGCTTTGGAGAGGGCAGCTCTCACCTGTGCATCTGTGATGTCAGGGGAGGCTACACTCTGTTGGGATAGACATTTGCTCTTTTGGGGGGAAGGGGGGGAGAAGTTTGCACTGAACCTGTCTGCCAGGATGTTGGCAATGTCTGTGGGTTCAGTGTATTTTTTGTCATTTTGAACTAATTCAGAGCATATCTGGGAGTTGCCACCAAGGTTCCTGATGTAACTAAAGAAGGCCTTATGATTATCTTTAGCATCTTGTGCAATTTTTCTCTCAAGCTGGCCTTAGATGATTTTATGAGGGATTGTAGTTTCTTGCTAGTACTGATCAGAGATGCCTTCCCTTTTGGGATATTGCTCTATCATGTAGTAGCTTCCTCCTTCTGTTGTATAGCTTATTTATGGCTGGGGTCCACCAGACAGGTCTCCTGCCTTTGGAGGAATGAGTCTTGGTTTTATTTGGGATAGCATGATCCATGCATTCCTGTAGGTGTCCATAGAAAGCATTTGTAAAGGATTCTGCGGTTTGGGCCATATTTTGCACTGGCCCGGGGCTTTGAAGGATTCCACACCGGTTTTGAGAAGTGTGAAGTTTGCTTTTGAGAAGTTCTTCATCGTGGTTTCCTTGGCTGGGGGTGGGGACGGGATATGGATGTCCAGTGAGATTAATTTATGGTCAGATCTTACCAATGAGGGGTATACCTCTGGTATGGAACATAGAGTCCCCATGTTGGTGATGATCAGGTCCAATATGTTTTCCCCTCTTGTGGGAGTGGTGACCAGTTGTTCCATAGCATTTGAGTTTATAAATTCTAGAAACCGTTGGGCGAGGGTGTTGGGGCTTGAGTAGTGCTCCCAGTCTATGTTTGGGTAGTTGAAGTCACCCAATATAATGGTGTTTGGAGAGACCTTCATGTTCTCCAGTGTTCTCAGGAAAGCCGAGTGGGGTTCCTGAGTTTGGAGGGTGGTCTGTAGCAGGCTACAAACTGAAAGGCAGTTTTGCCCTCTGTTAGTTGCACATGGATGGTCTCCGATGCTTCATGCAATGCCACTAACCTGGAGGTGTGGGTATCTTTGATGAATATGGATACTCCCCCTCCTTTTGTGGTTCGGTCTGAGTTTTGGGGCCAAAAGCATAGTATGAGGTATAACCTAATAGTGCTGGGGTGCTCTCAGGAGCCTTGAACCAGGTTTTGTTACAGCACAGATATCAATATTCTCCATACTGAGGAGAGCCTCAAGTCGTGCATCTTGAGGTTTAGACTTCTGGCGTTGAGCAGCATTACCCTTAGTTTCTTTTACCTTGTATTGTCTATGGAGGTGGGTTTGTCTTTTGAGCCTTGCCTAAAAAAGGCACTAAGGGGGTGGCAAGAGCCTTAGCCAGTATTCGAAAGCCCAGGGGTGACAGGTGTAAGCCATCCCTAGCGAAGTAATGTGGTATGTCGAGCACGTCATCCCAGGCTGACAGACACTGGATCCCCTTTGAATGGCACCAATACATTAGCCAACTGTTAAAATTGTTCATTTTGTCATTATACTGTGGCATTATTCTTGGTGAGGGTAAGATGCTGCACAAGGTCAGGGTCATATCTGCCTGGGCTAAATTATCAGAGAGCTCCTCTATGTCTCTTTTCATGTAGTCCAGGGAGGTACGTCTCAGGTCGTTCACACCAGCATGGACAATGACTGTGTCATATTTGCCATATTTGCCATAATTTGTCATATCTGTTATAAAATAACACACAAAACTATGTACATCTTCAAATATTGAAGTTTCACCCTCCTAATAGAAACAAATGCTCCAAACTGAAAGCCACACACAGACTCAAGTTAATCTAAAAGAAAGGGTATCCATGCTAAGACATATGGTATAGCCTGTGGTTCTATTAAATGCTGTCTGGTTTGTCTTATCTTTATAGCTCTCCCAGCTGGGAAAACACTTGAATGCTTTCTCTTTATGAGACTGTCTGCTAGAGACATGAGAACCAGACACAAAACTGTTTACTAGAAAAAAAGCCTTATAATATTCAATATTCTTTTTATTTACTTGCTTTCTCTTAAAACTTCTTACAAAATTAAGCTAATGGCCTTCACCCAGTCATTTCCCTATGCAAGAATAAGAAAAATGCATACTAATTTTTCTTTTGTCATGCTCTTTTAAGCAGATATTTTTTTTTTACATTTCAGTGCCTACATTTCTTAAAACTGAACAAGAAGAAAGAGAGAAGAAGGGAGAAAGAAAAAAAAACATGAGCACCTATTTACTAATTAATGTGATGATAGCAGGTACTGCCAGCACAGCTAGCTGGAATTTAGTAAATAATTATATGTCAGTTGTGAATATCAAACTGATTTATACAAGATTCTTGTGTTACAAATGTATTGGAACTGTATGTCATGTGTATATCAAACTTATTTGAACAGATGTTTGTGTTGAAAAGGTATTTTTAAAGTGCTTGTATTTGAAATGTATCCACAGTGTGCCCTTCTGGAGAGAACAGAAATGTACATGCACTATTGTAACTGTTTAAATGTTTATGTTTTAACAGAGGAAACTAGAAGGTTAACCTCAGTACAGCAAACTGTAAAATATAACTGAAATTAAATCACTTTACCAGCTAGGCCATAAAGAAGCTAGCTCACAGGTTTCAATGCAGCCAGATACACAATGTCTGTACCGGGAAGTTTTCTGTTTGTGGTAAACTAATTACTACTTTGGAAGTGTGGAGGTATGAATTGTTTTATGACTTCCACAACCTGCCACAGATCTGAGCAAAAGCCCTTGTGTGTGTATTTTTTACAGGTAGGGGCTAAATCCTGCCAGCGTCCAGCAATGGGGTTAGGCATGGGAACTAGAAGGCAGATGACCAGAAGTGATGACATTCTGCAACCTATCCCAAAAGTAATACTTAACATATTATTTTGAGAAGTCTCTTAGTGAGACAGGGAATTATGTATTCTGTCTTGGGCCTGATAGTAAGAAGGACCATTCACCACATTATCTGCCTTTCTCTATTAAGTAATAGGGAATAGTAATTCTCTTAGATTCAGTCAGGAATATAGTGAAGGTTAGTTTAGATATTGTTTTTCTTTATTTGACTGAGTCTGTTCTTCAATGTTATAGGTTCATAGGCTGATACTAGGCTATCTGCCCTAGGGCATTTATAAGCCTAGCCAGTGTGTGTTTGGCTTTCGCCACCCTTTTAGATTAGTTGACTGTGCCTCTGTATAGTAGGTCACAGAAGATAGCCCTTTTTTAGGTTAGTTTACTGTGCCTCTGTCTAGTAGGGACACAGAAGAGATCCCAGGGGTAAACCTACGGTCTCCCATCCACTCGTCAAGATTTCTCTTGAAGAGGGTCATTGAGGGACTCTGCCTAACATGGATTGGGATTTTGTTCTAGAGTGAGGGGAGCCTCTGGGATATGAATCTGTCCCTCTAGCATGTCCTATTTATTTCTGTGCTGAGGTTTAAGACCCTGGAGCGTGTAGCTCTAAGGGATTTGGATTTCCTGAGGTGGAGCATGTCCATTAATTCTGGGTTGGACATGGCTTTATACGTCAGGCACAGATCGCCTCTGAGTAGGCGGTAAGCAACTGAGTAGAGCTGGAGTTTCTTTAGCCTAACTGCTTAGGGCATCTGTTTGAGTCCCTTGATCCTCTTGGTGAAGTACTTTTGGGGTCTTTCCAGTTGCTGCAGGTGTCGGGTAAGGTACATCCCAAATGGGGCATTGTATTCAATTATGGGCCTGATGAGTGATGAGTAGAGGGGCACAATGAGCTCTCTTGACCTAGATGTGAACCCTTTCGTGATAAGGTGGGCTATATAGAAGGTCTTTCTGACCACTTTGGCAACGTGATTGTCAAAGGAGAGATTGCTATCTACTTGGGTCCCAAAATCCCTAATTACTTCTTCCGTACTTAATGGATTACCACCTATGTGGTAATTTGTGGGCACTTTGTTTTTCCCAAAGGGGATGACTATGCACTTTTTGGCATTTAGCTTTAGGCCATGGCTCTGGCACCAGTTATCCATCTCTGTGAGACCCTTTTGGAGGATGCTTGTGTCAGTCGGCGAGTCGATTATGGCACCCAGTCAGCCATAGTCCTCCCATGTTAGCCTGTACTTCAGAGAAATATATACCGAACAAGAGAGGTCCCAGGACTGAGCCTTGTGGGATGCCACTTGTAACTGGTTTAGAGTCTGACATGGCACCTGCAATTCTGACCATGTGGGTTCTATCCCTGAGCCAGTTTGCAAACCATCTTGTGACATAGGGATTGATATTTAAGCTGGTGAGCTTATTTATGATGCCCGAGTGGGGTATTGTGTCGAAGGCTTTTGCCAAGGTCCAGGTAGGCTGTGTGGACTACCTTCCCTTCATCTATGGCCTTGGTGACTGTTTCAAAGAAGTTGACCAGGTTCAAGAGGCAAGATCTGCCCTTAACAAAGCCGAATTGGGTAGGATCCAGTGTTTGGAGGTTCCCAATGTCTTTGTTTATGAGTTTCATGATGATACGCTCCATAGCTTTGCAGACCAGGCTAGTCAGGCTTATAGGGTGATAGTTTCTGGGGTCCGTTATGGCACCACCTTTGTGGAGTGGGACCACTGTTGCTGTATGCCATTCCTTGGGTACATATCCTGTAGTATGGCTGAGATTGAACAGTGACTTTATGTGAGGGTTCAGTTCTTCTTGGAGTTCATGTAAGATGCAGCCGGGGACACCGTCCGGTCCCATTGATGCTGTGTTTTTTGCTTTGGAAGGGCAGCCTACCTGTGCATCTGTGATGTCAGGGCAGCTACACTCTTTTGGGATAGACATTTGCTCTTTTGGGGGGAAGGGGGGGGAGAAGTTTGCACTGAACCTGTCTGCCAGGATGTTGGCAATGTCTGTGGGTTCAGTGTATTTTTTGTCATTTTGAACTAACTCAGAGCATATCTGGGAGTTGCCACCCAGGTTCCTGACATAACTAAAGAAGGCCTTGTGATTATCTTTAGCATCTTGTGCAATTTTTCTTTTGAAGCTGGCCTTAGGTGATTTTTATGAGGGATCGTAGTTTCTTGCTAGTACTGATCAGAGATGCCTTCCCTTTTTGGGATTTTGCTCTATCATGTAGTAGCTTCCTCCTTCTGTCGTATAGCTTATTTATGGCTGGGGTCCACCAGACAGGTCTCCTGCCTTTGGAGGAATGAGTCTTGGTTTTATTCGGGATAGCATGATCCATGTATTCCTGTAGGTGTCCATAGAAAGCATTTGTAAAGGATTCTGCGGTCTAGGCCATATTTTCCACTGGCCCGGGGGCTTTGAAGGATTCCACCTCGATTTTGAGAAGTGTGAAGTTTGCTTTTGAGAAGTTCTTCATCGTGGTTTCCTTGGCTGGGGGTGGGGACGGGATATGGATGTCCAGTGAGATTAATTTATGGTCAGATTTTACCAATGAGGGGTATACCTCTGGTATGGAACATAGAGGGCCCATGTTGGTGATGATCAGGTCCAATTTGTTTTCCCCTCTTGTGGGTGTGGTGACCAGTTGTTCCATAGCATTTGGGTTTATAAATTCTAGGAACCGTTGGGCGAGGGTGTTGGGGCTTGAGTAGTGCTCCCAGTCTATGTTTGGGTAGTTGAAGTCACCCAATATAATGGTGTTTGGAGAGACCTTCATATTCTCCAGTGTTCTCAGGAAAGCCAAGTGTGGTTCCTGAGTTTGGGAGGGTGGTCTGTAGCAGGCTACAAACTGAAAGGCAGTTTTGCCCTCTGTTAGTTGCACATGGATGGTCTCTGATGCTTCATGCAATGCCACTAACCTGGAGGTGTGGGTATTTTTGATGAATATGGATACTCCCCCTCCTTTTGTGGTTCGGTCCGAGTTTTGGGGCCGAAAAGCATAGTATGAGGTATAACCTGGTAGTGCTGGGGTGCTCTCGGGAGCCTTGAACCAGGTTTCTGTTACTGCACAGATATCAATATTCTCCATACTGACCAGAGCCTCAAGTGCGTGCATCTTGAGGTTTAGACTTCTGGCGTTGAGCAGCATTACCCTTAGTTTCTTTTTCTTTGTGTTGTCTATGGAGGTGGGTTTGTCTTTTGAGCCTTGCCTAAAAAAGGCACTATGGGGGTGGCAAGAGCTTTAGCCAGTATTTGAAAGCCCAAGGGTGACAGGTGCAAGCCGTCCCTAGCGAAGCAATGTGGCTTGATGAGCATGTCATCCCAGGCTGACAGACACTGGATCCCCTTTGAATGACACCAATACTTTAGCCAATTGTTAAAATTGATCATTTTTTCTTTATACTGTGGCATCATTCTTGGTGAGGGTAAGATGCTACTCAAGGTCAGGGTCATACCGGCCTGGGCTACATGATCACGGAGCTCCTCTATGTCTATTTTCATGTAGTCCAGGGAGGTACATCTCAGGTCATTCACACCAGCATGGAAAATGACGGAGTCATATTTGTACTTGCTTTGGAGTGACCTGAGTGCTTGTGTTATGTGGCGGATCCTGGCACCCGACAGGCAGCTTACAGTGACCTTCTCCTTGTTCAGCCTGGTGAGTGGGACGTCAATGTGTCTGACAATAGAGTCACCTATTATAAGTGTATTAGGTGTGTTGTTTAGTCTTAAGGGCTGTGACTGTGTGGCCCACTGACTTTGTGAACTATGTGATACGTGGGTATTGTTGTGGGGTAGCAGTTGCTTGGATGTCTGCTTTGGAGGTCTCTGCTACTTGGGCAGATTTTTATTTAGAGCCTCCGAGTATGTTTTTGTGTGTTTATGTGTTTGGTTTTCTGTTGCGATAGGTCTGTGTGAGACTGGCTTTGTGGTGTGTGTGGTTACCTTCTCTTCCTGACTGACTGCGCCAGTATTGGGCTGAGAGAGCTCAGCCTCCAGTTTGGCTATATAGTTGCATCTCTCACATACATTTGAGCTTGTTGGGTGGAGGAGAGGGTGGTTTGTGTACATAAGGCAGTTGTAACATTGCCTCAAGATTCCCAGATTCACCAGCTGGACTGGACAGTAAACCCGAAACTGACTTTTGGACATGCCAGAATAGTAAAAGGAACTACTTTTTGACTGATCAAAAAGGACCAACAGGGTGTCAAGTACTTAAAGGGAGTATAAGAGGGTGTAGTGCTTTAGTTTATTAGTGCTTACTTATAAGATTACTTATACGAGCAACTGCAGGGCTTTAGAATGAAAACAGAGTGCTTACTTTGAGATTTAGAACAGTTCTTAGGGAAAAAGTGAAGAGCAGACTTTGTGGAGCCGGGAATAGTTTAAACCCGTTTAAGTGGCGCTGCCCAATGCTACTCTATGCGCAAAATCGTGCAAAACCACATAAATGCGGGTTCTAAAGCAGGGAAACTGAAAGAGATAGGAATTGACCCAGACCGGCCAATAAGCTACTAGTTTCAGGGCTGAGACCACTCTTCCAGGGACAGATAGGCTGCTCAAAGCTCCCCACTCTCACTGGTGAACAGAGAAGCTTCCTCCTATCCAAGTAAGGATATGGGCAACACAGGAAACTATACCACAGTCCAGAATTCAGCAAAACCTGAAATCTGGACTAATCTAGTTCAGCAAAGGCGGGAAAAGAGAATTTTTTTGTTTTTTCAGGAAACAGCAGAAAAACACACAGAAAACACTGTAAATGCTATAAACAGGCTATCACACTTTAGTGTGTAGCCTACAACAGTTATACAATACAAAAACGACTTAAACTGATATACAACAAGTGCAAAAACTGTAAAAAGCAGAAGGCAGATGCAAATTAAACTTTTTAAAGCACAGATCAGTTAGAAATTCACTTTTTAGGCGGGAGAAGGCAGTCGGAGCAAAAAAACAGAGGAAAAAAATACTTAAATCTGGAAAAGTCTCTCTTGGGTCTCTCTGTTGCCTGTATCACTCTGCAGGATACCACGAGGTGCAAAACCGCGCAAATGTGGGTTTTAAAGCAGGGAAACTGAGAGAGATTAGGAACTGACCCAAAACGGCCAATAAGCTACTAGTTTCAGGGCTGAGACCACTCCTCCAGGGATAGATAGGCTGCTCAAAGCTCCCCACTCTCACTGGTGAACAGAGAAGCTTCCTCCTATCCAAGTGCCTTGTGGGACGCCACTTGTAAACTGGTTTAGAGTCTGACATGGCACCTGCAATTCTGACCATGTGGGTTCTATCTCTGAGCCAATTTGCAAACCATCTTGTGACACAGGGTTGATATTTAAGCTGGTGAGCTTATTTATGATGCCAGTGGGGTATTGTGTCGAAGGCTTTTGTGAGTCCAGGTAGGCTGTGTGGACTACCTTTCCTTCATCTATGGCCTTGGTGACTGTTTCAAAGAAGTCGACCAGGTTCAAGAGGCAAGATCTGCCCTTAACAAAGCTGAATTGGGTAGGATCCAGTGTTTGGAGGTTCCCAATGTCTTTGTTTATGAGTTTCATGATGATACGGTCCATAGCTTTGCAGACCAGTCTAGTCAGGCTTATAGGGCGATAGTTTCGGGTCCGTTGTGGCACCACATTTGTGAGTGGGACCACTGTTGCTGTATGCCATTCCTTGGGTACATATCCTGTAGTATGGCTGAGACTGAACAGTGACTTTATCACGAGGGTTCAGTTCTTCTTGGAGTTCATGTAAGATGCAGCCCGGGACACCGTCCGGTCCCATTGATGCTGTGTTTTTTGCTTTGGAGAGGGCAGCTCTCACCTGTGCATCTGTGATGTCAGGGAGGCTACACTCTGTTGGGATAGACATTTGCTCTTTTGGGGGGGAGAAGTTTGCACTGAACCTGTCTGCCAGGATGTTGGCAATGTCTGTGGGTTCAGTGTATTTTTTGTCATTTTGAACTAACTCAGAGCATATCTGGGAGTTGCCACCCAGGTTCCTGATGTAACTAAAGAAGGCCTTGTGATTATCTTTAGCATCTTGTGCAATTTTTCTTTCGAAGCTGGCCTTAGATGATTTTATGAGGGATTGTAGTTTCTTGCTAGTACTGATCAGAGATGCCTTCCCTTTTTGGGATATTGCTCTATCATGTAGTAGCTTCCTCCTTCTGTTGTATAGCTTATTTATGGCTGGGGTCCACCAGACAGGTCTCCTGCCTTTGGAGGAATGAGTCTTGGTTTTATTTGGGATAGCATGATCCATGCATTCCTGTAGGTGTCCATAGAAAGCGTTTGTAAAGGATTCTGCGGTTTGGGCCATATTTTCCACTGGCCGGGGCTTTGAAGGATTCCACCTCGGTTTTGAGAAGTGTGAAGTTTGCTTTTGAGAAGTTCTTCACTGTGGTTTCCTTGGCTGGGGTGGGGACGGGATATGGATGTCCAGTGAGATTAATTTATGGTCAGATCTTACCAATGAGGGTATATCTCTGGTATGGAACATAGAGTCCCCATGTTGGTGATGATCAGGTCCAATATGTTTTCCCCTCTTGTGGAGTGGTGACCAGTTGTTCCATAGCATTTGAGTTTATAAATTCTAGAAACCGTTGGGCGAGGGTGTTGGGGCTTGAGTAGTGCTCCCAGTCTATGTTTGGGTAGTTGAAGTCACCCAATATAATGGTGTTTGGAGAGACCTTCATGTTCTCCAGTGTTCTCAGGAAAGCCGAGTGGGGTTCCTGAGTTTGGAGGGTGGTCTGTAGCAGGCTACAAACTGAAAGGCAGTTTTGCCCTCTGTTAGTTGCACATGGATGGTCTCCGATGCTTCATGCAATGCCACTAACCTGGAGGTGTGGGTATCTTTGATGAATATGGATACTCCCCCTCCTTTTGTGGTTCGGTCTGAGTTTTGGGGCCAAAAAGCATAGTATGAGGTATAACCTGGTAGTGCTGGGGTGCTCTCGGGAGCCTTGAACCAGGTTTTTGTTACTGCACAGATATCAATATTCTCCATACTGAGGAGAGCCTCAAGTGCGTGCATCTTGAGGTTTAGACTTCTGGCGTTGAGCAGCATTACCCTTAGTTTCTTTTTCTTTGTGTTGTCTATGGAGGTGGGTTTGTCTTTTGAGCCTTGCCTAAAAAAGGCACTATGGGGGTGGCAAGAGCCTTAGCCAGTATTCGAAAGCCCAAGGGTGACAGGTGCAAGCCGTCCCTAGTGAAGCAACGTGGCTTGATGAGCATGTCATCCCAGGCTGACAGACACTGGATCCCCTTTGAATGACACCAATACTTTAGCCAATTGTTAAAATTGATCATTTTGTCTTTATACTGTGGCATCATTCTTGGTGAGGGTAAGATGCTACTCAAGGTCAGGGTCATACCGGCCTGGGCTACATTATCAGGGAGCTCCTCTATGTCTATTTTCATGTAGTCCAGGGAGGTACGTCTCAGGTCATTCACACCAGCATGAACAATGACGGAGTCATATTTGTACTTGCTTTGGAGTGACCTGAGTGCTTGTGTTATGTGGCGGATCCTGGCACCTGACAGGCAGCTTACAGTGACCTTCTCCTTGTTCAGCCTGGTGAGTGGGACGTCAGTGTGTCTGACAATAGAGTCACCTATTATAAGTGTATTAGGTGTGTTGTTTAGTCTTAAGGGCTGTGACTGTGTGGCACACTGACTTTGTGAACTATGTGATACGTGGGTATTGTTGTGGGGTAGCGGTTGCTTGGATGTCTGCTTTGGAGGTCTCTGCTGCTTGGGCAGATTTTTATTTAGAGCCTCCGAGTATGTTTTTGTGTGTTTATGTGTTTGGTTTTCTGTTGCAATAGGTCTGTGTGAGACTGGATTTGTGGTGTGTGTGGTTACCTTCTCCTCCTGACTGACTGCGCCAGTATTGGGCTGAGAGAGCTCAGCCTCCAGTTTGGCTATATAGTTGCATCTCTCACATATATTTGAGCTTGTTGGGAGGAGGAGAGGGTGGTTTGTGTACATAAGGCAGTTGTAACATTGCCTCAAGATTCCCAGATTCACCAGCTGGACTGGACAGTAAACCCAAAACTGACTTTTGGACATGCCAGAATAGTATAAGGAACTACTTTTTGACTGATCAAAAAGGACCAATAGGGAGTCAAGTACTTAAAGGGAGTATAAGAGGGTGTAGTGCTTTAGTTTATTAGTGCTTACTTATAAGATTACTTATACGAGCAACTGCAGGGCTTTAGAATGAAAACAGAGTGCTTACTTTGAGATTTAGAACAGTTCTAAGGGAAAAAGTGAAAAGCAGACTTTATGGAGCCGGGAATAGTTTAAACCCGTTTAAGTGGCGCTGCCCGATGCTATGCTATGCGCAAAATCGTGCAAAACCGCACAAATGCGGGTTCTAAAGCAGGGAAACTGAAAGAGATAGGAATTGTCCCAGAGCGGCCAATAAGCTACTAGTTTCAGGGCTGAGACCACTCTTCCAGGGACAGATAGGCTGCTCAAAGCTCCCCACTCTCACTGGTGAACAGAGAAGCTTCCTTCTATCCAAGTAAGGATATGGGCAACACAGGAAACTATACCACAGTCCGGAATTCAGCAAAACCTGAAATCTGGACTAATCTAGTTCAGCAAAGGCGGGAAAAGAGAATATTTTTTTGTTTTTTCAGGAAACAGCAGAAAAACACACAGAAAACACTGTAAATACTATAAACAGGCTAGCGCACTTTAGTGTGTAGCCTACAACAGTTATACAATACAAAAACGACTTAAACTGATATACAACAAGTGCAAGAACTGTAAAAAGAAGAAGGCAAATGCAATTTAAACTTTTTAAAGCACAGATTATTTAGAAATTTACTTTTTAGGCAGGAGAAGGCAGTCGGAGCAAAAAAACAGAGAAAAAAAATACTTAAATCTGGAAAAGTCTCTCTTGGGTCTCTCTGTTGCCTGTATCACTCTGCAGGACACCACGAGGAGCTGTGCGGAGTTGTATACTGGTGCAAAACCGCACAAATGCGGGTTTTAAAGCAGGGAAACTGAAAGAGATTAGGAACTGACCCAAAACGGCCAATAAGCTACTAGTTTCAGGGCTGAGACCACTCCTCCAGGGACAGATAGGCTACTCAAAGCTCCCCACTCTCACTGGTGAACAGAGAAGCTTCCTCCTATCCAAGTAAGGATATGGGCAACACAGGAAACTATACCACAGTCCGGAATTCAGCAAAACCTGAAATCTGGACTAATCTAGTTCAGCAAAGGCGGGAAAAGAGAATATATATTTTTTTCTTTTCTTCAGGAAACAGCAGTAAAACGCACAGAAAACACTGTAAATGCTATAAACAGGCTAGCGCACTTATTTTACATATTTCCTGTGATTTTGAACTCTGATGTCATTGTGAACATATACTTGGTATTTTCTTGTTCTTTTGTTATTTATTATTGAATATATTTAAACCTTTCATTGTGGCTGATCCTTGTAGAGATATTAAAGTTTTGAGAGTATTTGCATATGTATATGGTGACACTGTGTGGGCCACACCTAACAGCCTTGTTCTTAGTCAAACTACCATTTATATTAATATTAATTTCAATCAGTATATTGGGTACCTTTGTAAGGACCTTAAAGTAGCTGGTGAGGGATTCTGGTAGCAGTGATAACTACCTTATAGTCTGGGCAAAAGAAGGCATAGCAAGTAAACCTGTGTCAGCCTTTCCCAGGTGGGTGTGTGTGTGTGTGTGTGTGTGTGTGTGTGTGTGTGTGTGTGTGTGTGTGTGTGTACGCAAATCAAATCTCACAGACTGTGTATGTCAGCTACTTAGGCAGGGACACAAAGCACAGGGTGGACAGAGAGTGTTGGAGGACTTAGCTTGTAACCCTGGCTAAGGACTCAACTCTATAGCTGTACCAGTGGCGAGTCTTATTGGGGATCTGAAGAAAGAGAGAGGAGCCAGCCCCCAGACTGCGTTCCCTGTGTGCTCTTTAGGGAAATTGTGCTTGATTGTGCTTGATGCAGAAAGCTTCATCTGGAGATACTATGTGTGTACCTGTTATCCTCCCAGTGAATGTCCCCCACTGGTGCCAGTGGTGAGGATTGAGGCTCTTTAATTAATGGCCCAGAGGTGGTAGGGCATCACAATCCCCATTACATTTAAAAATAACTGAAAAAAATACTTTATAACATGCAAAAAAAATCATGCACTATTTAAATATTACTATTAAGAAAAAAAATTGTTTTACTTACAGTTAACTTTCTCCATCTTCTTCCCCTAACCTGAATATTTTTCCGAACATTAATGACATGAAGTAGGGCATATGCTTTAGAGTCCCCTACAAGTTTAACAAATTCCAAGAAAGTCCAATATTTCCAGATTTTCTTGTTTTGTCATGTTTCATAAGCATAATTATTGCATTGTAATACCACATTTATCAGTTTCCAAGTTACTGATTTTATTCTCCAAAGTGAAAGACATGAAGTAGGGCATATGCCTTAGAGTCCCCTACAAGTTTAACAAAGTCCAAGAAAACCCAATATTTTCAGATTTTCTTGTTCTATTCCTGTTCATCTCCTTCTCCCAAATCTTGTCTCAGCTTCATTTCCAACTTACTCTCAAATCTTCTAGTCAACTTATGTGCCTTTTTTCACTCTATCAAGCATTTTCCATTGAAACACTGGAAAAGGTTTCAATGGCACAGTCTTTCTTTGGTCTTTATTACCAGAAGAACAAGAAGGAGAATCTTCTTCTGTTTCACAGCTCACTTTTTTGTTGGACAAACTTTTGTATTTCTTCCTTGGCATGTATGTCATCAAAAATGATTTTTGTTCCTTCAGGGAAAAATGTTTTGAAGATAGTTGGGTACAGCAGTTTGAATCTCATGCCTGCTTCTTGACATTCCTGAATAATGGGATACATTTACTCCTCTTCTGCCTGGTGTAGAATGAGTAGTCATTCTCCACAAACACTCTGCTGTCTCCCACTTTTAGTATTTTGTCCTACCACAGTTTTGTCAGAATCAACTCTTTCTGCTAGAAAGATTGCATCTTTACTATTAAAGGTCTACGTTGTTTTCTCATAGCCAGGTTTGGAGCATACACATGATGTGCCCTTTCATTTAACAATTCCTGTTGTGAAATAGCAGTCCAGTTGCTTATTTGTGCTTTCATAAGATTAATACAGTCTGTTCCCTCCAGCTTCTCAGGTACAGCAGAAAATCTCAGGTTTTCCCTACATGCTCTATCCTCTAATTCTACTATTTTTTTTCCAACACCTCTTCTTGTGCAGTCTCATATTCAGCCAGTCTTTTCTTCATTCCGACCTCTGAGTTTTGCAGTTTTATCATCTTATCTGAATATCTGTTTAATGCGTCTTCCATTTTTTAAAGCCTTTTATTGTTTGAGTTGATAGACTCCATCACAGTTTCATTTATTTTAGTCAGGTCTGTCTGCATTTGCCTTATACTTTCCATTAGGTTACTGAAGTTATGTCCGAAGCTTGCACTGCTTTTTGATGAATAGCTACAGTACTTTTCCCAGTCTACTTTTCATCACCTTTTGTAGCTGATTTTCCTTCAGGCCTCTGTGTTTCTTTTTTCCTGGCATCCAGGCAGTGCATTTACTAGCCAGTTAGTGAAATTTACCCAGAACTAAGTTTCTGTTTTCACACTGGGAGAGCTAGAATTAAGTTGTTACTTAATGTGCACCCATCTTGGAAGTCCAGCAAAGCTCCTGTCTTGTCCCATTTTAGACTGCTGTCCTTGGTTGCACACACTGTGGTACTGTGGTAAAATGAGAAATCCTACCTTCCTAGCTTAAAGATAGAACCTACAGAAATGTTAGATTCTACAATCTTTGCCAATCCTTGAAATTTTGCTTGTTGCTAAACTCTGAGAATTGTTACTGTGTTCATTCAACAACTATTTTATATTTTTCCAAGTAGAAATGTCCATGATCCTCTCATATACAGGTTATAACTACAAAGTACAACTGGCTGAATTAACATCTGACCATAGGTCATATTCTTCACAGCAGGGAACTCTGGGATTGCTGTTTGTATGAGACTACTGTGTATTACTTTAGAGAATTTTCTCCTTTTTTATTGCTGTGAAAGTATGGAATTAGCATACACAATGGAGATGTTTGCCCTTGCAAGACAAGTGCAGGGGAGCTTGTTCCCTGCAAACATGCTTATTCAATCTGTGTGGGTGGCTTTTAAATACAATACAGTCTCAATTAGTTGTGATCGAGTAGCAGTCTTTCAAGAGATCATGTATCGATCATTGAGTGCATAAGCCTACTGACATTTCAAAAAGTACATTAGCAGCTTTTATCAAGTAAAACTACAAAGGCTCAGGGAATGCAACTGTCACTATTCGATAAGTGCTACTTTTTCTTTTTCTGTTTCTTATTGCATCCACAGGCATATGTCCCCCAGCCACTGCTCCTCAGACCGTACTCTGATTCTGTGACTGGGGTTTTCAAAACATCAGACTTTTACAATGTTACCCAAGGGGATTTTTCTTAGTTTAGTCACATTCCTACTTCCGCGGTGGTGCAGCGGTAGTGTTGTTGCCTCACAGCAAGGGGTTCTCCCATTCGGTTCTCGGCTTGGGTTGGGAGTGCCTTCTGTGTGGAGTCTGCATGTCCTCCCCATGGTCGAGTGGGCATTCGAAAGACATGCGTTGAATGGGTGTGCCTTCGTTGAAGGTTGGGTGTCGGGCTGGCAACTCGACACCATATAAACCAACTGCCAATCATTAGTGGACCGGAGTTCTGCTGTGGCGACCCCTAACCGGGAAAAGCCGAAAGACAAGCAACAGGTCACATTCCTTAGGCTAACATAGCAGTAGCAGCAGTCAAGGGGTCCATATAAAAACTGGTAGGACCCTTCTGTACAGACAAACAGCAATTCCCTACCTTTGCTAGGAGGACAAGTAGTTAATATAAGCCTTATCATACAGAAGTTTGTCACATTATTTGTGACACCCATGCTGCTTCATATTCTTAACTTAAAGTACTGCTTGATGCATATTCACAAGAATATCATAAAACGCTGGGACAAACTATTAGCAATACTATATATAGCAGTGTTCTATGTATGTGCATTAATGTTTGTAGTTTGCCTTATAGCCAAGGTCAGTCTGAAAAGAGTCCATGGAACAGTTAGTTCACATACCTCGTAATCAAATGTTAAATCAGTCATTCAATCAATCAATGCCTTCTAGCCATTCCATACAAGAGAATTGTCCATTTGTAGTGTTTTTCTTATGTTCACAGGAAAAAGAAAAGTGGTGAGCATGAATCACTCCCAGTCCCAGATAAACAATCTCAGTAATAAATTTGGTGCCTCAGTACAAGAGGATGTTTCATTATAGTTGTGTTTTTGTTGCATTTGATAGTTCTACTATTTACTCTACCACAAATTTAAAACTGAGAAAGCAACGCATATAGTTTTGTAAGTGCATGCTTCAGTAATTTGTTTAATGAAGCAAAGCATTTTTAAAGGAGAATATGAAAATACTGCTTATAAATAATCACCATACCTTGTGGCCTCTTGTTGAAGTTGGGAAACATTTGGCACATAGAACATAACACCAAAGAAAAGAAGAGGTTCATTGGCAAATTTATCCAGCTGTTTCTTCAAAGCTTTTTCTAGTTCCACCCATCTTGGTTGCTGATTCTTGCTTTTGAACCACAGCCCAAAGTAATGAGTCTAAATAAAGAATTAGAACAGATGTGTAATTACGTCTTTAGACATTTAATAAAGTGCAGCTACCACATCAGGGTGAGATTCACTTATTCAGTTACCAGTGTTTTTACATTATATCCACATTTTTGTACTGCTTGACTAAGATGGTCATAGTTGTGGGACTCTGAAAAATATGCAGCATTAATGAACACCATACTTCAGTGAAAACAAGAAAGCTGAAAAATGCAAGCAACCACTGAATTCATATCTGGAATCAGCTTTAATAATGAATTAATTGTAGCAACAACTCTTAAAAAGGAATAATAATTAGCTGATGCATTTAGAGAAAACAAAGTCAGTAATGACACTATGAGACATTATCAGGGCATACTAGTGGCTAAAATTCTAAAGTACCTCCTGAATGATATGCCTTAATTATACACCATGTGTTTTAAAGAAATGTTTAATTTGTCCACAGATGGAGATAGACAAATATCTACCACAGATGCAATGAGATTAAGCTTAGTAGGACAGGAGTTAATTCTAAAGCAAATATACTCTGTTTAAATAGCTGTGAACAACATGAAGAATACAACAAATATGTTAAACATTTAAAAAAATAAGATCAAGGGTACCTCAATGGCTAAGAAAACATCAGAATAAATGAACACTTGAGCAGCATCTAAAAAGACACAGCTGTGAAATAAGCATATTATGTGAGAGAAGAGGCCCTTACCTGAGACAGTTGTTTATGTAAGGTTGTTTTTTAAATATACCCTGTTAACGTGAAAGGCATCCCTTTCCAAGATTTTAACTGAGTCTGTTTTACCATCAAATCAATCCATCTACAGCCCCTTTTCCCCACTCTTGCAGTTGAGGTGGGGGTATCACATTAACAGTGATAATCATCTAGAGCCCAAATTACATTTTATTTCAAATTTAACAGTGTAGGGCCCTTCTTGTACTACAGATGGTAAAGTTCTCTGTAGAGATTTATGAAGTGCACAGCACTCATCCTAGGAAAATATACATACTAAACATTTTACTAAGACAACAACTATTACATGCTATGTGGTTTGTACATTTTGTTAGAAGCTGGTACGACTCCTTCATAAAGCTTTCTTTCTAAATTATCAATTACGGGCAAGTATAACCCTACGATAGGCATCCAAACTTGGACAGGCAACATTTAAAGATGAATAGCTGTAGAAATGAATGGCTTTTTGTCAACTAGCTATAATTACACTACAACGTTTTGTTTATTTGAAAATCATTTATAAATAACAAGAGTCAACTTTTAATGGTTCTTCTATTTTAATGTTAATTTTTTTTTAAATTATATCTTAATAGGGGCGATTTTGAAATATTGTCGAAAAAAACTTAGAAAGCTAATAGAATAACAGGTTTTGCATTGGCATGTACTTTTTGAAGGGTATGATATCTGAAACTCAAATATCTATCATTATTCAGTGATTTCAATCCTCAACAATTTGCCAGAAAAACATAAATTTTATGAGGAAAGAACCAAAAATATGAGGCAAAAATCTAGGCATTCTGCGAAAATCTGCTTTTACATAAGCTTGGTCATAATTCCCTCAGAAGTATCCAGCCAACTGAAGCAGCAACTGCACTACCATAAGAGATAAGATCGATGAATCATGCCAAGTTCACTAAAACCCAGGCCAAACACCAAAGGAAGAGCTACATGGGCAGTTCCCCTTACCTGTTTGAGGGATGCAATAGAAGACATCTAACAGATGCCACAGGAGACAGAGGATAGCAAATATGAAGACATTCCCAAGTGCGATGTCCCTCCTCTGGACAGTGATCAAGGAGCCTCAATCCTCACCACTGACACCAATGGGGAATGCTTACTAAGAATAAAATAACCACACACAGTATTTTCAGATGCAGCTCTCTGCATCAAGTATGATTTCATTCAATAGCATAGACAGACTGCACACTCCAGTCCTGGGGCTGGGCTGTCTCTCATGGCACCAAATAAGACTTCCCACTGACACAGCTATATAGTTGAGTCTTTCGCCAGGTGTTCCATGCCAAGTCCTCCACCACCCTCTCTGTGAAATCAGTGCTCTCAGTGTCCCTGTTTAAATTACCTGACACACACACATTCTCTTTGAGATTTGATTTTTTACAGACAGACAGACACACACACACGCACACACGCATACACACACACGCGTGCACACACACACACACACACACATGCATACACACACACACACGTGCACACACACACACACACACACACACACACACACACACACACACATGCACACACACACACACGCACACACACACATACACACACACACACACACACCTAGGAAAGGCTGGCACAGCTTACCTGCTTTGCCACCTCCACCCAGATTATGAGGTAGATACACTGCCACCAGAACACTCAAAGCCAGCTACTCTAAGGCTCTTACCAGGGTACCTAATTACTCTTAGTAAAAAGTTGTTTGTTTGCTTGTTATTTCCCTGGAACGCTAATTCCACCTAATACGCAGCTTCTCAGTGCTTCTGTGGATAACTAGTGATATCTGCATTGCTTACTGTACTTATTTCCTTGTTTCACTTGAAAGAAACTTACTGTTTGTCGTTTTTGCATTTAAGTTACCTGTAACACATTGCACTTAAGTTACCTGGCACTTGCTCGCTAAAGCAATTATATAAGTCAGCACTAAAAATTAAAAGCACTACACCCTCACTCCCCACTAGCCCTTGTTTTCAATTATTAAGGAATTCCCAATATTATTCTAGCATGTCCAAAGGTCAGTTGTCAATCTCCTCTCCGGTCCAGCTGGTGAATCTGGGAATCTTGAGGCAATGTTACAACTGACTCATGTACACAGACAACCCTCTCCTCCTCCCAACAAATTCCAACACATGTGAGAGATGCAACCATATAGCCAAACTGGAGGCTAAGCTCTCTCAACTCAGTACTGGCATAACCAGTCAGGAGGAGAAGGAAACCACACTCACTACAATTCCAGTCTCACATAGACCTACCACGACAGCAAACCAAACACATAATCACACAAAACATACTGGAGGCTCTAAATAAAGATCTGCCTAAGCAGCAGAGACCTCCAAAGCAGACACCCAAGCAACCGCTACCCCAAAACAAAACACGTGCAACACATATCTCACAAAGCCAGTGTGCCGAACAGTCACAGCCCTTAAGACTAAACAACACACCTGATACACTTGTAATAGGTGACTCTATCGTCAGGCACACTGACATCCCGCTCACCAGGCTGAACAAGGACAGGGTCACGGTGAGCAGCCTGTCGGGCGCTAGGATCCGCCACATAACACAAGCACTCAGGTCACTCCAAGGCAAGTACAAATATGACTCAGTCATTGTCCATGCTGGTGTGAATGACCTGAGACGTACCTCCCTGGACTACATGAAAAGAGACATAAAGGAGCTCTCGGAGCATGTAGCCCAGGCCGGTATGACCCTGACCTTGAGTAGCATCTTACCCTCACCAAGAATGATGCCACAATATGAAGACAAGATGATCAATTTCAACAATTGGCTTAAGTACTGGTGTCATTCAAAGGGGATCAAATGCCTGTCAGCTTGGGATGATATGCTCGACAAGCCACGATGCTTCGCTAGGGACGGCTTGCACCTGTCACCCCTGGGCTTTCAGATATTGGCAAAGGCTCTTGCTACCCCCATAGTGCCTTTTTAGGCAAGGCTCAAAAGACAAACCCACCTCCATAGGTATCACAAGGGATAAGAAACTAAGAGTAATGCTACTCAACGCCAGAAGTCTAAACCTCAAGATGCACTCAAACTCTCCTTAGCATGGAGAACATTGATATCTGTGCAGTAACAGAAACCTGGTTCAGGGCTCCCGAGAGCACCCCAGCACTACCAGGTTATACCTTACACCATGCTTTTCTGCCCCAAAACTTGGACCGAACCACAAAAGGAGGGGGAGTATCGATATTCATCAAAGATACCCACACCTCCAGGTTGGTGGCAAAGCACGAAGCATCAGAGACTATCCATGTGCAACTAACAGTGGGTAAAACTGCCTTCCAGTTTATAGCCTGCTACAGACCACCCTCCCAAACCCAGGAACCCCACTCGGCCTTTCTGAGAACACTGGAAAATATGAAGGTCTCTCCAAACACCATTATATTGGGCGACTTCAACTACCCAAACATAGACTGGGAGCATTACTCTAGTTCCAACACCCTAGCCCAAAGGTTCCTAGAATTTATAAACTCAAATGCTATGGAACAACTTGTTACCACTCCCACAAGAGGGAAAACATACTGGACCTGATCATCACCAACATGGGGACTCTATGGTCCAGACCAGAAGTGTATCCCTCACTGGTAAGATCAGACCATAAACTAATCTCACTGGATATTCACATCCCGACCCCACCCCCTGCCCAGAAAACCACAGTGAAAAACTTCTCTAAAGCAAATTTCACACTCCTCAAAACCGAGGTGGAATCCTTCAAAGCCCCTGGGCCTGTGGAAAATATGGCCCAGACCGCAGAATCCTTTATAAACGCATTCTATGAACACCTTCAGGAATGCATGGATCATGCAAACCCATATAAAACCAAGACCCAATCCTCCAAAGGCAGACGTCCTGTCTGGTGGACCCCAGCCATAAACAAACTATACAATAGAAGGAGGAAGCTACTAAATGATAGAGCAAAATCCCAAAAAGGGAAGGCATCACTGATCAGTATTAGCAAAAAACTACGGGCACTCATAAAATTGTCTAAGGCCAGCTTCGCGAGAAAAATTGCACAGGACACTAAGGATAATCACAAGGCTTTCTTTAGTTATGTTAGGAAAGTACAGTTTTGTACCTACCATAAATGTAGATGTTCGAGTGCTAATACAGCTGCAGTCATAACAGATGGGTTCTCCTGCCGTCAGGTGGGTCCTCGGTCGGTCGAATTCCAAAGTCTAGGTCCGGCGTCAGTTGTCGTCGCTTCTTCCCTGACGTCAGTGTGACAGGGGTATAAAAGAACCAGCCGATGCCATTTTCTTCAGTTTTTCTTGCCCCAGATGTCAGGTGCCCCCAGAAGGAAGGCAATACATAAAATTATGTAGTAATGCCATGCAATATAATCAAAAAACAGTAGTTGCAAGCAAATACACCATAAAAGAATACCCCTAGAGGGGAAGGAGGAGGAAACCTGGACTGCAGCTGTATTAGCACTCGAACATCTACATTTATGGTAGGTACAAAACTGTACTATGTTCATCGTGCATACAGCTGCAGTCATAACAGATGGGTAGAATCCCAAAGCTAAGAAAGGGGTGGTAGGCACTAGGAGGAACTAGGAGGAGCCAAAATGCCCTGCAAGACTGCAGTGGCAAAGCCTGCTCTAGATTTGGAGTATAATGGTAGGTTGTAGTGTTTGGAGAAGGTATGCAGAGAACTCCAAGTGGCTGCTTCCAAAATATCCTTGGTAGGAACTCCTCTGAGGAAAGCTGCAGAGGTGGTTGTGGCCCTAGTGGAATGAGTTCTAATGCCTGTAGGTACAGTTTTGCCATGAAAGGAATAGCAAAAACGTATGCAGTGGGCTATCCATTTTGAGATCGTCTGTTTGGAAATTGGCTTTCCTTGAGCTCCTACCGCATAGGCCACAAAGAGCTGTTCTGATTTTCTGAAATGTTTTGTTCTGTCCAAATAATAACGCAGTTGCCTGTGGATGTCCAAGGAATGTAGTAATCTCTCCCCTTTGTTTTGAGGATTGGGATGAAAAGTAGGTAAATGTATGGCCTGATTTAAAGCTACCCTGGATACAACTTTAGGCATAAAGGACGGGTTGGTTCGTAAGGAAACTCTGTCCTGATGGAAGATGATAAAAGGCTGGACAGCCATGAGAGCCTGTAGTTCTGAAACTCTACGAGCTGAAGTGATAGCCAGAAGGAAAGCTGTTTTGCAAATCTGATGAGGCAGCTGGCTCAAAAGGAGGCAAAGTCAGTTTTTCCAGAATGAAATTAAGATCCCAAGCAGGTATTGGTTGTTTCCTTGGAGGTCTTAAATTCTTAGCCCCTCTGAGGAACTGTCTTAAAAGAGGGTGAGAGAATAAAGGAGGATCACTGTTGTATTCTGCAGAAATGGCTGAGGCATGGATTTTGATGGAGGAGAACGAAAGTCCACTGCTTAGCAGTTCAGCCAAATATTGTAGTATTTGAGGTAAATTCAGTTTTCCAGGGTTCTGGCCCTTTTTCTCATTCCAGACACAAAAACGTTTCCATTTTGCTGAGTAAGCTTTTCTAGTTGATGGCCTTCTGGCCTCCAAAATGACATCCTGCACCTCCTTGGAGAGTAGGGCCTGCTGTGATGCTAAGGAATCTTCCATGCGGCTAGATTGAGTGTTTTTAGCTGACTGTGAAGAGTTTTGAAGCTGTGCTGAGTCAGAAGAAGAGGCATTAGAGGTAGGGTCCATGGAGGGGAATGCGTCAGGCTCCTCAGGAGTGGGTACCAGTGTTGCCTTGGCCAGTCCGGAGCAATGAGGATCATCTTTGGTCTGTCTGCTCTGGTCTTCAATAGGACTTTGGGCAGCAGAGGAAGAGGCGGGAAGGCATAAACTGTCATTGATGTCCAACTGAAAGAGAGAGCGTCCATTCTCCAGGCCTTTGGATGGAAGATCCTCGAGCAGAATTTTGTCAATTGATGATTTTTGTGGGAGGCAAAGAGATCTATGTCTGGCCTTCCCATTCTTGGATTATTTCTGTAAAAACTTTTGGATGCAACTTCCATTCGTGTGGATCTGTCATATTCCTTCTTAGGTTGTCTACCTGGCAAGTACTGTGCTTGTAGTTCCATTTGTAAGTCCATGGCCATGTTCCAAAGTGACATGGCCAGTCTGCATAGGGGATAAGAATGTGTTCCTCCCTGCTTGTTTATGTACCACATAACTGTGGTGTTGTCCGTTCTTATCAATAGTTGACCTGGTTGTAGAAGGTCCTTGAAAGCTATAATAGCATTTATTACTGCTAGCATTTCTTTTTGATTGATGTGAAGGTGCTTTTCTTTTTGGGACCATTTGCCCTGAATGCACCGGTCTGTCATGTGCGCCCCCCAGGCGTAGTCCGAGGCTTCTGTTGTGATGACTTGATTTGCTTGAGGCTTGCTGAATGGAAGACCTGTGTTTGTTTGACATGCTTGAGCCCACCACAGAAATTCCTTTTGCAGACATGGAATTAGTGGTATTATTGTTTCCAAACTGTGGCTGTGTTGAGACCATATGTTTTTTAGGTACCATTGTAGTTTTCTCATATGCAGCTTTGCACATGGGATTAGTAAGATGCAAGATGCCATGAATCCCAGAGCCTGCAGGATTTTCCTTGCAGTCAGCCTGGTGCAATTTGCCAGTGTTCTGAAATATTGAATTAGTTGCCCCTGCTTCTCTGGCATGAGGTAGGCCATCTGGGTGTTTGTGTCCAAATTGGCACCCAGGAAAGTTATATTCGAGAGGGTATTAGCCTTGATTTCTCTTTGTTGACTGTGTATCCCAGAGAGTTTAATAACATTATTACATAAGCCAGATGTTTCAGAAGAATGTGCTTGCTGTCCGCTTGGATCAGGCAGTCGTCCAAATAAGGGTATATTTGTATCCCTTGAAGTCTGCAGTAGGCAATTACTGATGCCAGGCATTTCGTGAATACTCTGGGCAGTAGATAAGCCAAAGGGCAATGCAGAGAATTGATAATGGGTTGAACCTGCAAGAAATCTGAGGTATCTTCTGCAATTTTGTCTGATTGGGACATGCAGGTATGCCTCCTTGAGGTCCACTGTTACCAGCCAAGACTCCTTGCCCAGCATGGGAAGAAGTTGCTGTAGAGTGAGCATCTTGAATTTTGGTGCAGTAGGAATGTGTTTAGGATGGAAAGATCCAAAATAGGTCTCCAATCTTTTCCCTTCCTTGGCACCAGAAATAGCCTGGAATAAAAACCTTGACCTTGTTCGTGTGTAGGTACCTCTTGAATAGCTTTCATGTTTATAAGATCTGAAATTTGCTTTTGTGCCTCTGCCCTTTGATTGTGTGGCAGTTTTGGCATGCCTCTCATTTTTGGAAGGGTATGAAAATGGAATTTGTAGCCTCTGTTTTATAATGTCCAGGATCCATTTGTCCTTTGTGACAACATGCCAATTTTTTGAGAATAGTGCCAGCTTTCCTCCTAAGGGGGCTGCCATTTGAGACCTGGTTGGCCTGCAAAGGGGAAAGTCATTGGGTTTGCTTTCTGAAAGATTGTGAGTTGTCCTCACCACCTCTTTGTGTAGGAGCTTGCCATTGTCTGCCTCTGTACGATCCTTGTGATTGTCCTCTGCCCCTCGGGTGCCTGTATCTGCCTCTTTGGGGTCTGTCTGTGGCAGGAAAGGACCAGTTTTTGGAAGGCCAATTTCTACTAAAACGTGGGGGTTGAACCTGCAGAAATTCTTTCACAGTTTGCATTGATTTAGCTTTTTCCTCCATTTTCCGTAATACTTCCTCAGCATTTGCCCCAAATAGTACATCCTTTTGAAGAGGGGCGTCTAGTAATTTAGCTTTGACATGATCAGGCAAGGCTTGTTCCTTGAGCCAGGCATGCCTACGTATGACTGAGCCTGTAACAGCAGCTCTACATGAGGCCTCTAGAGCATCAAAACCACATTGTAAGGTATGTTTACCCACTTGTTCTGCACTATGCATCAAATCCTGCAACTCCTTCAAGTCTGGTCATTCAGGTTGTGACATTTTACTTTTCAATTGAGATAACAGAAACTGTTGGTATTTTAGCATATGAAACTGACAGTTTAAGGCCCTCATGGTTAAGGTAGCCGAGGTATATACCTTTTTTCCCCACCTTTCTAAGGATCTGGAATCTCTCTCGGAAGGCAATGGATTTTTGGCAATAGAAGCCTTAACTCCCTTGGGCCCCTGTGAGATGGTTTCTAGGTCAGCAGCATGGCTTTTGTAAAGAAATTGGTGCGAGTCAGGAACCCTGTAGTACCTGTCAGGCTTAACTGGAGCTGGAGGTAGAGAATCCGGGTTAAGGCAGGCCTCAGAGTAAACATCATCTAGGATGTCCAAGACAGGAGGTATAGCCAGAGGCCTGTGCTGGGGTAACAAAAGAAATTCCCTGAGCCTTTTCTTGGAATCTGAATAATCCTGGCCTTCCCAGTGGAAGTGTTCCCTTAAGGTATGCAAAGTTTCCCCAAATGAGTAATCCTCAGGGGGGGATACAGAAGGAATAGACTCCTCTGCATCAGAGTCTTCAAAAGGCGAGTAAGACTGTTCCTGATTATCAGAGTGTTATGAAATAATGGAGCCCTGATCAGAGGAGGGGGAATCTTCCTCCACTCTGGGCCTTTTGTCCAGAGGTGGCTGAGAACCTCTGATTAGAGTAATTAAATCCTCAGCCATTTTAAGCATCTGTTTCTTAGGCATGGGGCCAGGAGATGGGCCCTGTGTAGCTGGTCTGTTAGGGTGCATGGTTGCTTTAGACTTGGTGAAAGCCTTGATGGAGAAAGAAGAGGAAGGTCTGAAGACACCTTGAGTGGAGGTGGACCTGTCCACATTCTGTGTTTCAACGCCAAGAGTGGCTTCGGTATCCGTAGTCGGGGTGTGGGCCGAGGAGCCTGCGACCTCGGGTACAGGAGACACCACCAAAGATGTGTCGTCGGTAACCAGGGGCTGCGTAGGCGCCTCACTGAGAACCGGACCACGTGTAGTCGGTTTTGGCGTGGTGTCGGTAGAGGCTGCGGACCTCGAGTGTCGGTCCTTGTCTTTGCGTTTTTTAGACAAAACCGGAGTCGGAGTATCCGACGACATGGTATAGTTAAATGCTTTCCCAAAAAAATGCTGGGCGAACTCCGCCCGACGCTTAATAGTGCGTTTGTTGAATGTAGCACAAAAGTGACAGACCGAGACGTCGTGGTCTGGGCCTAAACAAGGTATACAGAGGGAATGGAAATCCTTATGCGGTATTTGCTTCCCACAAGAAATACAATTATTAACTTTGTCTGACATCGGTCTCTGGCAAGAAAAGTTTCCCCAACGGGGTACTTAGCTTTTAAGAAGACTTCGGTTTCCAAATTTTTCGTAATCTCAGGAGCTGGCCGACCGGCACTTGCGAACTGCTTCTGCTTCGGGCACCGCGCGGCAAGAAAGACTGAAGAAAATGGCGTTGGCTGGTTCTTTTATACCCGTCGCACTGACGTCAGGGAAGAAGCGACGACAACCGACGCCAGACCTAGACTTTGGAATTCGGCCGACCGAGGACCCGCCCGACGGCAGGAGAACCCATCTGTTATGACTGCAGCTGTATGCACGATGAACATCCTGGGTGGTAATTACCAGATATGCTCAGAATTAGTCCAAAATGACAAAAAATACACTGAACCCACAGACATTGCCAACATCCTAGCTGACAGGTTCAGCGCAAACTTCTCCCCACCAAAAGGGCAAATATCTATCCCAGCAGAGTGCTGCCCCCAACATCTCAGATGCTCAGGTAAGAGCCACCCTCTCCAAAGCAAAAAACACAGCATCAATGGGACCAGACGGTGTCCCGGGCTGTGTCCTATATGAACTCCAAGAAGAGCTAAACCCAAACATAAAACTACTGTTCAATCTCAGCCTTACTACAGGATATGTGCCCAAAGAGTGGCGTACAGCAACAGTGGTCCCTCTCCATAAAGGTGGTGCCTCAACGGATCCTGGAAACTATCGCCCCATAAGTCTGACTAGCTTGGTCTGCAAAGCTATGGAAAGGATCATCATGGACCTCATAAATAAAGATATTGGGGACCTACAGACACTGGATCCTACCCAGTTCAATACCCCACTCGGGCATTATAGATAAGCTCACCAGCTTAAATATAAACCCCTATGTCACTAGATGGATTGCAAACTGGCTCAAGGACAGAACCCACATGGTTAGAATTGCTGGAGCCATGTCAGACTCCAAACCAGTTACAAGTGGTGTCCCACAAGGCTCAGTCCTGGGACCTCTCTTGTTTGGTATATATTTCTCGGAGGTACAGGCCAACACGGAAGGACTGTGGCTGACCAAGTTCGCAGATGACTGCAAACTGGGTGCCATAATCGACTCTTCAGCCGACACAAGCATCCTCCAAAAGGGCCTCATAGAAACAGACAACTGGTGCCAGAGCCATGGCCTCAAGCTAAATGCCAAAAAGTGTATAGTCATCCTCTTTGGCAAAAACAAAGTGCTCACAAATTACCACATAGGTTGTAATCCATTAAGTACAGAAGAAGTAATTAGGGACCTGGGGACCCAAGTTGATAGCAATCTCTCATTTGACAACCATGTGGCCAAAGTGGTTAGAAAAACATTTTATATAGCCCACCTAATCATGAAGGGATTCACATCTAGATCAGGGGAGGTCATCGTGCCTCTTTACTCATCCCTCATCAGGCCCATAATTGAGTACAATGCCCCTTTTGGGATGTACCTTACCAGACACCTGCAGCAACTGGAAAGACCCCAAAAGTACCTCACCAAGAGGATCAAAGGGCTCAAACAGATGCCATATGCTGCCCGGTTAAAGAAACTCCAGCTCTACTCAGTGGCATACCGCCTGTTCAGAGGCGATCTGTGCCTGACGTATAAAGCCATGTCCAACCCGAATTAATGGACATGCTGCACCTCAGAAAATCCAAATCCCATCGAGCTACGCTCGAGACTTGAACCTCAGCACTGAAATAAATAGGACATGCTGGAGGGACAGATTCATAACCCAGAGGCTCCCTTCACTCTGGAATAAAATCCCAGTCCAGGTTAGGCAGAGTCCCTCATTGACTCTCTTCAAGAGGAATCTTGATGAGTGGATGGGAGATCGTAGGTTTACCCTGGGTATCACTTCTGTGTCACTGTTAGATAGAGGCACAGTATACTAACCTCGAAAAAGGGCATAGCAAAATAAATTTAAAATTGGTGGCGAAAGCCAAACACATTCTGGCTAGGCTTATAAATGCCCTAGGGCAGATAGCCTAGTATGAACCTATGAACCTACAATACTTAACAAATGGTAATGTTTGACCAAGCAGCAAGACTTTCAGGAACGTGGAACCATAGTGCCACTAAATAAATGCAATTACTCTCAAAGGTTAAATATTTTCTAAAAGACCAACCTAAATGAATGTTATAGATATATTTAATCATAAATAATAAAACAGAAAACATGAAAATACTGAATATCTATTTACAATAAACACCACAGTTTCAATTCACAGGAAATATAAAAAACAACACAGATGGGGAGACTCAGACAGATACAGACGAACAATATTTAGCTAATCTCCCTATATTTTCCTAACTGACTGAAGAATTACTGTTCCCTAGTTACTTACTAAAGCAAGGTAAGATGAAGTTAGATGGGTGCCTCTTGTCAGGTCTAATAACAAGGTGCATCTATCACATCTCACACTAGAATTCAACTACAATTTCCGTGCTGGCTACAGAATGACATCTCATCTGGTCACCTGACTCTGTGATTCTCACACTACTCCCTCACTAGCAACTCAGCCAGGAACTGGCACAGAGGTGTCACAATACACACACATAGAACATTGCTAAGCCTCAAAACTGCATCTGGAAGCTATAAAACAATTCCAACACTTCCACCCTTCCTGCAGAAAGGCTTTTCACAGACACTGTGTCTCTGACTGTATTCAGACTTGTGAGATAAAATCTTTATGGCCTAAACCAAGTCACTTAATTTCAGGCTACTGACATACATGTATATTTCTCTTCTGTCCAGCGGGACCCACTGTTGATACATTTTTAACACAAGCAACTTTACAAATACCTTTTTAACACAAGTATCTGTACAAATCAGTTTGATATTCAAATGACACATAATTCTTTACAAAATTCCAGCTAGTTATAATGGCGCTGGTTACATACACACTGCCCTATTCCCCCTAGCACAGCTGGCACTACCTCACATCATCACACCAAGCACTGGAACATAACAGAAAGGCATCAGAGTGCATAGTTTTAAGTCTGGCCAAGATGACAGCCACTTAGCAGCGGTGCTGCACAATCACTGATAAGACTCATGTCTATATTCTGCCTATCTAGAGTCATTTCAGTGGTCTACAGACACCATGTTATGCAAAGGAATGCTCCCCCATCATTTCCAAACAACAAGCAAAGAACTTATCAGCTTAGCAAATACCAGACTTTCATCTACTGGATTACAATCCTTTGCCAGTGCTTCCCTTCATTTAAGACAATGACAACTGGGGCAGCTATTAAAAATATTTCCACAGGCTTTTAATGCAAACTCAGAAACTGTTTATTATAAGAGTTCTCCTACAACTGAATGCAAAATGCTTTACTATTTTACTTAAGGTGCTATGCAGAATGCCAGATGCTTTTCCAAGCAATCCTATCTCTGCTGTTACCTTTCTAACATCCACACTAAAAAGTTACTTTGCAATTATACCTGCTATTGTCTGTGTTACAGAAATGTTCACAGCATGTAGTACAGAATTAAAATAATATACACATGAACTGCAGCTGAAAGCTGGTCCCAAACACACCAGATACTAACAAAAAGAAAAAGAATGGTCCAACAACCATGGCCTCAGCCAGCATGTCAAAACCAGAACGTCAATAAGCAAAAAACATAAAAATATAATATAAAACAATAAAATTCAATGATTAGACCTTTCACGCTCAAGGCACTTCATCAGCTCTAATTTATAAAACGTCTTTTTCCTGCATTTATACATAGTACTCAATAAAATCAATTCATTCAGGCATTTCAAACAATAGGAGTCATGCATTAAAACCAATAGGAATCATGCATTAAAATCATTAATAAGTAGGCTTAACATATCTAAAAATGTACAATGTAACAATCCAGCCAATCAAAACCATTCTCTAAGGAACATCAATGAATCAACCTGCGAGCCTTTAACACAGGTTTAAAAGGAACCATGCCATTAAATCCTGGAGCTTTGTCTGATTGGAACTTAAGTATCCATTTCATCTCTGCTAGTTTGGTAGTATTAAAAATGCCCCCACCCCTCATGTTACTTTTTATTACCTGCAAAACCATAAAAGTAAAGGAGTGCCCTTTATTCACTGAAATGTATCTGGCATGGGCATTAGACAAGGATCCAGTCTGTATGTCACTAAGATGTTTCAAAATCCTTTAACATTCTATTTGTTTTGCCCACACAAAATGTGTACACAGTCCACAGATCTCCGAATATACAAAATCAGACCTTCTGCAATCTGCATACAACCTAGGTGTAACTTTAAAACCAGATACAGGATGTGTAAAAGTTTTACAACCTGAAATGTAGACACAAGCTTTGCACAAACAACAAGGGTAGGTACCTATCCTATTCAATTTAGGGGCAAATCCAGTCCTAGGGCCACAGCAAAGCTGTCTTCTAAGGGAATGTTATTCTTAAAGCAAAAACTCAGTTTGTCCCCTTCTATACATTTAATGTTATCATCCAGTAGGAGTATAGGCCAGTTCTTTCTAATGATGTCACAAACCTTGCTTTGCTATGGCTCTAGGACAGGATGTGCTCCAAAAGTGAAATGAACAGTTCTGCAAACATCTGCAGTGCTTGAAGCCTAATAATCCTTGAAAATGTTACTCTGGAGCAGATGACATCACCCAGTCTGCACTAGTGTTGTAGACAGATAAAGCCTTGACTACAAGCCTATGCAACTTGAGTGTGACTAGCATTCTCACTGCTTGATAGCACTGGCAAGGAAGATGGGTGCACCCACCCAGCGAGGGGGTCCCATCTGGTTTGTACTGCTGCTTTAATGACAGATCCCTGTTTGGAGAAGAGGCCCATCATGATTTGGGGAGCCAGCATCGGGGCCACAACTGTGTGTCTGCCCAAGCTGGTGAGAATAGCCTCTGTTGTTTCATGTGGGTCAGCACATATGTATATAGAAGGAAGCATGTGGCCCTTGCTGTGATACAAGTGCACACATCATAACCAGCGGTGGGGTTACACCAAAAAAATAAAAAAAATGCTGTTGCTGCTGGGAAGTTTGCTTAGAAGAGTACAAAGCACCCTCATCCCTGTAAGGAAGATGACCCCTGAAAGGATAACATTTAACTGAAGGAAGGCTTGATTGTCATCAGTCATAGAGGTAAAAAAATCCAAAAAAGTTATCATCTTATTTGGTATTTCCTCACAGAAGTAAATAACTATAGAAATAAGCATTTCCAAAAAATTCAAAACTCAAGTCAACAAAACTTCCTGCCTCAGGCTCAAAGTGAGATAAAAAGAGCATGAGAGTTACTAGTCTTTCCTGCTGCAGTATGCGTAGAGAGACAAAACAGCTTTTGATGACTTTGTAGAGGCTATTCAGATCTTGAAAGCTTGTGACAGGGTGACAAACACATTTAGTTAAAGTCAGTTGTGGTCTAGACTAGCACAAAAGAGTCTGTTGCATGCCATGTATCTGTTCAGAATTTTTGTTTTACATTTCCTCTAGAAGATTACTCATACTTGTATATTTAATTTTTCAAATGAACAGCTTCATTTTATGTATTTCAGGTAAAGAGTTTTACTGTTGAAATTTAAGTGTTTGTGGTTACTGATTAACTTATTTATGATTTCAACATTATTATATTGCTTACTGTCCAGAATCCACCTATAAAGAGTAACAAAGATATAAATGCTACAGGTTCAATTATTTAATTTCCAGTTTATTTTAAAAGGGAGCAGTACTTCTGGAGTGGGTGTTGGTACTAAAGAATTATTTACCTCCCCTTTCTGGATAACAGTGTGTGTGTGTGTGTGTGTGTGTGTGTGTGTGTGTGTGTGTGTGTGTGTGTGTGTGTGTGTGCACGTGTCCGTGCGTGTGTGTTTTCACACATAGAAATAACTTGGACAAGTCTCAATTACTGTTGCTAATTATGCACTGGAAGACACTGAGCTCTGTGCAAGGTAGATGATATCATGGGGAGCCAGGGATTAAAAATCTGATCTGCAGCTGCACAGTGTAAACTTAAGTAGGAGTGAAAAGTGCTGGACATTATCTGCAGTAGCAAGATATTCACATTTACCGTATGCTCTTAAGTAAGGACAGTCACCCCCTGCCTATTAACTGGCTTGCAGCAGTGTGTATCAAAGGAAACAAGTGCATTCATCACAAAATATATAGTGCCACTATTGTGGATTCAAAGCTCATACTCCCACACATACATCAATTTATCAATTAATATATATACAGATTTATATGAGTTTATGCATATTTAAAGAATATGCATTTTATCTACCCTCATGTTATAGTGACAACATTTTATCTAAAGCTCATTTTTTCTAAAACACATTTAGTCACAAACACTTTTAATCTAACATGTCAGAAACAAAATATATACCTCCAAAACTTGTTTTTGCAAGGGGTCAGCCCCCTGTACTTGCTACTTCCCCTTACTTAAATATAGTAACTTCACAGTCACACAACCACAGAGAAATGAGAAACCACCACACACAGTGAATCACCACTGTCCATATTTTAGTTTCTCTATGGTTGTATGACCATTGAGTTAGTATATTTAAGTTAGTGGAGGTGTGTGCAGGTATAAGGTTTGGAGGTGTAATTCTGTGCGTGCAGATATGAAGTGTTCTTCTACAAATGTGATGCACATATGTCTCTTTGCACAAGTATATGGATTCCTAAACAGGCTCTCAGAGTGGGTGTCAACTTAGTTAATGGCACTGTCAGCATTAGTTAGGATATAAAATGTGAAATCAGATTCTCTCAATATAGTTACCCTCTAAGGGCTAGCTGTCTAAAAGAAAAAAAAAAGTGCTGTCTAGTCAGACAGGCACTAGAGTTTACAGCCTAATCATGCTTCTGCTTTTTTTTCTATAACTTGAGTTACATCTTCTGATAAACTCTTACTTATCAAGATGCACCTGAGTGGAAAAAACAGAAGCAGTCTTAGGATCTATTGAAAAGTAAATTATTTATTTTAAAATTTATTTTTCCTCCTCCAATAAGACCTACTATAGATTCACAGATTCATATACTGTTACTAGGCTAAAGACCCAGGGGCCTTTCTAATCCTGGTCAAGTTTTCCTAAAAGAATAAGGATGTCCTGCATCCAAACAGGATACTGAGGGCCAAGCTACCTCTGTCCATAACAGACATGGCTGTCAGGCCCGGTGTAACTTTCCTATTCCCCATCCACTAGTCTAGGTAGACAAACTCAGCTTCACATGGATGGGAAGCCTGCTCCATAGGAGGATCAGTCTCTGGGACACATACCTGTCTCTCCAGCATGTTCTGTTTAAGTCACAGACAAAATTCAGGTCCCCAGACCTAATATCTCTGGCACCGTTTGACTTACAAATATGCAGGAGATTCATAAGTGTGGGGTTTGCAAATGCCTTATAAAGCAGGCACAGATCACCCCTCAGCAATCTATAGGAGACTGAATAGAAGGAAAGGGCTTTTAAGCTGCTCTACATATGGCAGGTTTGTTAAACCTTGTACTTTTTTTTTTTTTTGTAAGGAACCTCTGAGGTCACTCTAGTTGCTGCATATGTCTGGTCAGGTATATACCAAAGGGAACATTGCTGCATATTCCTGATCAGATACATACCTAAGGGAACATTGTACTCTATGATTGGTCTGATAAGGGCAGAGTACAGTGGGATAATAACCTTTTTGGCCCTAGATACCATGCCCTTACTTATAAGTTGTTCAACATAAAAGGGTCTCCTTACCACTGTGACTATGTGGTGGTCGAAGGTAAGGCTACTGTCTACATGCGTACCCAGATCCCTAACCTCTATACATGTACTACTTCTCATTACAAAACATTAAAATTATGGGTACTTCTCACAATCACGAAGTCTGTTAGTAGCATTCCAGCTGAAGGTAGACAGGACTACCCGTTATTAGTGCTAGGACCAAAAGGCAGATAAACCTTTCCACTGACACAAATCTACAAGTATTTTCTGACAAGATACTGAAAGTTGGACCAGTATATAAATCAAATTCCATATTTTTTAAATTTATTCTTAGCATTTCTTTCCAATGGAAAGACATGCACCCCTGTTACACTGTTTCTGATGTATACCAAGATTTTATATTATCACATCTTTTCAATTCTGTGATCCAAAAAATATTTCTTCTCAACACCATGCAGATTCTTTTCAACACAATTGTTTTTGTTTCTACACAATTTAGAGGAACATCCATTCCTAACACAAATTCTAAAAGCTTGACAAAGAGCTGGACAAGGCAACCTGGCATGCTTACTGTCACAGCTACTGTAAACCTGAATGCCAGTGATGCATTTTTCTGTCTGCCATCTTTGTTACATTGCATTGCCACATCTCTCTTTTTTAGATCTATTACTTTCCAACACATCCAGCAGTTTATTTTGTACTTTGCTTTATTTGACTCACATTTTATTTTAAACACTTAATTTTTTGCAGTTAATTCTTTTAACTGTGCACTACTAATTTAACTTGATTTACAAATATCCAAATATTTTAATAAGGTGCAGTTGCTGTCTCTCATACAAGTCTGTGTCTTTCATCATTAATACCAAATATTATTCTTTCGATTATTAGAGAATCATGTAGCTCACCAAATTCACGGACTGTGTCTCTATTCTTCAGTTCAGTAACTTATGAATCTCTACTCTATGGAGGACCATGTGCTTTTGTAAAGTAAAATTATCTGATAAATGGCACTTTCATTCTGAGTGACTATAATAACCAAATTAATTTCCAAATGCTGATATTTTATTATTCTCTTCATCAAAAAAACATAAAAGCTAAATATTGTTATGGCTTCTTTTCAGGTAACAACCAGGAATCTTGCACTCTGAACTCTGAATTTTCAGTTAATCTACAGAGTGAGGAATAACACTCCTTTATTTCAGAGCTTCCAATTTTCAGCCAAGTTTCTATCTTGCAGCATAGAACTGTAGCCTATGTTCTAGCCTCAAGGCCTACATGGAACACAGACTCCAGTACATTAATATGAAAACACCTTAGCCCAATCCATTAGTTCAATGTTTTAAAAGTGCCTAAATATTTCCAATTCTCTAATAGTCTTGGCAGGGTTTGTTCCACAGAACTGCACTCATCTATGACAGAAATCTTTATCTCCTTGCACCTTTAGATATTGGAATAACAAAAGATGATACAGCCTGCTTTTGAGTTTTAAGGTTTGTATTCATTTCAAGAAATGGTAGCATTCTAAATGTTTCAATGTGGAACACTTTTTAGCTAGGCACAATTTCCTCTAGCAGTGCCAATAAGTTATGCTTTAAAAGTTAACATACTTTAACCTTGATTCATAGCCCATATGTCCAGAGCTTGGAACATGCTCTGCAAATCTTCTCTAAACCTGTTACACAGATCCGATTTACAATAACTACAAAAGCCTGAAACTGACCCCATGATGGTTCAGTTAAATAATCACAGAACCTGAACTAGTACAGGGATACTGGGAAAATTCTCTGTGTCGAGCAGTCTTTAAGCATGTGACAAGGAACTCTGTCCTGCAGCTAGAACTGTATGACATCAAATCACACACACAAAGTTACTCCAAAATGGTACTACTCGGGTAATCTGGTGATCTTGTAGGTGTCACGTTAGACTCTGTTTGCGTGTGTGTGTGTGGGTGTTGTCTGCCATATGTTAGCACCTCTTACCGGATGAGTTTTATGCCACGCATCCAGTGAATGTTGAGAAAGGACGTTTTCCCTTTCACCCTGCAAGCTCACAAAAAAAAAAAACATTCAAGCTCCTACATAACTAAAATTATTGTCAGACAAATAAGACAGTTACAATACAGATTCAATGAGAATCTCAAATTTATGACTTCAAGGATGCTTAGCAAAATAATCAACTGCATTACTTCCAGAAGATACCTCTTCTGGTTACTACGCAAAAATGTATCCTTTAATACTCTTCATTACACTACCTATCATATCTTTTAAATCAATACCTGTTCTGAAACGGATATAGTCTACACCGATTAACACTGTTAAATAACTGCTGTTAGTTAAGGCACTGTATGAAGGAGCATAGAATTCTATAAACTTTTTCACTTCCTACTTCTTCACTTTATGCATACAAAAATAAAAAAAATCCCTTGACACTATATTTTTAACAATACGCTTTTTCTTATCTCATAACATAATGAAACTGTCCAGTAATTCAGTATCAAATCCTGAAACAAGGGACACTGGCAGATGCCCAGTCTGTCACAGTCAGGCAAGAAATGTACGCTTGCAATGAAGAAAAACATAATTTAGCTTCCTTCATTACTGATTTTTAATTTTACTTAATTTTTTAATTATTCGTATGCAAACTTTATAATAAACTGGCCCATCTCTAACCTTTTTCATCTATAACTTGGGCAACAAGGGCAAAGGGGAATGTAATATATCTATGGACAAATTAGAGAAGCCGGTCAATTGGCATTATGTTTCGATGCGGAGTGGGAGGTACAAAATGTAATGCAAAGCAGTAGGAGTAGATTACACCCACCTGGAAATATTGAGGGTGCTTTATGATGTTGGAGTTTCATGATTAACACATCTTTTTCAATGCCATATGGGAGGAAGAGAAAGTACTTCTGGCCTGGTACCCGTGGTGATTCCCATATTCAAATGGTGGAGCAAAAGGTTGTGCTTCAGCTACATAGAAATCACACTTCTCAGCCTTCCTTGGAATATCTCTTCAATCATGCTACAAAGCAGGCTACATTTGACAGCTGAGCCTCTGATTCCAAAGGAGCAATGTAGAGTCCAGCCTGGATGTGGAATCATGAATCAACTCTTTGCTCTTACACACATATTGGATGGGCTATGGGAGTTTGCCAATCCTTCTTACATGTGTTACTTGGACCAGGAGAAGACATGTGACCAAGCATCCTTGAACATCCTGTGAGAGGTGCTGCAACAATATGCAGTCAAAAGATCACTGTTGTTCAGTACTGAGGGGAGTCAGCTGAGGTGGTTAGGGTAGTTAGTGAGGATACCACCTGGTTGTCTCTGACAGGAGGTGAACCACCCACAGCCCAATGGAAGGAGGCCCTGGAACATACTCAGAATACCACTGGCTAGATTTGATCTATCAGCTGCTCCAGGAACTCCTTGGTATCCTTATGAAGAGCAGGAGACTGCTGCTGAAGACTGACAAGTAAGGCCTGGCCAGCACTGCTTGATACCACTGTGACCATCACTAAGATAGATGTCTTATAAAAGAAGTGGACTGATGGATGGAATACCACCATTATTTTTTGGAAGCTGGCCCCAGTCTGAATAAAAATTTAAATTTCTTTGAATAGGGTGTGTTGATTCTATAGCTCTATGGGATCTGAACTTTTAATACAAAAGCAAAGTGTCCATGTAAGACTCCCGCAACCATCATTTAGGAAAAAACAGGTCTTCATTTCTCAGAATGACAGCTTGGGCAGTGTGGTGCAAATTCCAGGAAGGCTGCTTCTACACCAAAGGATGTATAACAGTTTCTCAGCATGCACCTTACCCTACCTTTAGCGGACATTGGAGGAATGGTACCCAAGGTCAGAAAGAAGAGCGATATGGCATGCTGTCAAAGTCAGGCAGGAACACACTGGCAATATTGCTGCAGCCAGTACATAGCACATTCCTGAGAAAGTGAACATGAGGGGGTAAAACACATGCAGGCTCACCCGCTGTTGTAGTAATTAGGCCCCATCCCTCCAATGCTTAGTTAACTTGATGCAACAAGAGGTTATTTTTTTCCTAGACAGAAACAAGTTACTAATAAGGGGTTACACTGGCCTTGTTGAGGGGGATCTAGTGAGTGGTAGGACTGGTATGCAGGAGATCACTTTTATCCAGAAATAGTGACTACATTAGTTAAATTTGTCAAAAAATCTAAATGCCTTAGTTGTACATACTCCTGAGCAGTTTTATTCTAAAGAGTAGTCAAATTATTTACATCTGGAAAAAAATCTAAATCTCTTAGTTGCAGATACTCCTCCCCAACTCATTGTCAACCTCACTTATAGCTGTCTGGTTAGAATAGATTATATTTTCTTTATATTGTGTTCCAAAGTACTCTGTAATGAGAAATCATGATATTTGTATGAAGTTGTCCTTTAAATCACTAACGTTTTACATGGACTCTTTCAAGATGGTTACAGGCTGATAAACAGGTTGATTTCAGCTCTCCAGATGTGAAAACAAAAAGTGTGAGAAATGTGCAGTGAATTAAAGTAATAATTTTCTTTTATTACAGGGCTGGATGAATAGCTTAATGTCACTGGTTTAAACTACAGACAGTGTTTTTTTAAGCAAACTGGTATGCAAAATAAAACAAGATAATGAAAGGCATGTGGGAATGGGAAGTTTCTTGGATTTGCAAAATTCTTAGCTATTTTACATCAGTAGATGCTAATGGGAAATAAGAGGTCTGCATGTGCAGGCAGCTGGCCATATTATGTCTAAACAGTGTGTTATGAGTGAAAGTTGCAAAAATTCTTTCATTCATCTGCAAAGATACTAGCAGCTTTTTTCTCATTGCTGACAGCATTTACAATGAGATGACCTCTCTGTAGGTGCAAGCAATTATTCTTGAGAGTTCTTAGTACTCCCTGCTGAGATAAATGTAAGAGCTACAGTGTAGTAGACATTTAAAGGGGCAGTGGCAAAGAGTTCACTGAAAAATAAAGTTTGAAACTGTGGGATGTAAATACATTATATAAAGAGATGCCTCTTCATCAGCTTTAAAGCATTTATTACCACAGTGCACAACTGAGTTCATTTATTTATTTATTTAAAGGTAGCCAGTGCACTTTTTTCTTAGGGCTAAAAGTTAAAGTTTACTGAAATCATGCAAGCTGTTTTTCAAGTCTATGTTGGGGGCTAGAGATAACAAAAGATCAATCAGCAGTTGGCGTAACTGGGAACACAGTCTGTAACTAGAACTTAACAATGGATAATATTAACTTTAGATTAGGTAATATTTGTGGGTGCAGCCATCAATTTGTGACACCTGACACTATCTGGAGGGATATATTTTATTTGCTGAAAATATACATAGTTGTATATATCTGTTCTATGTTAAAAGAAGATGGGTGTTCTGAAAATGTATTTAGGTTTTCTATTTGAGTGTTTTTACTTAAACAAAAAGTCTTGAAAATGTGACATAGGTTCAAATGGAGATGACAAAAAGCAACTGCATAAGACATCAGCCTGTCAAACATTAGTTGTGCATGCAACCGATAAGTTGGAAATACACACTTAAAAGAATTGCCTTGTACAATAGTTGGGAGCAATAGCTTTCTATAACACTGGCTACTCTGTTCATATTATTATGGAATGTACATGTCCCTACATGTACAGACAAAAAACAAAAGTACTGAATTATATTAAGAAATGTAGAGTGCAAACAGCAACACTGCAGGAGACAGATCTGGACAGACTTGAGTACGTGACTCTGGCAAAGTAAGCACTTCAGGATGGACATTCAGAATATCAGGAGGAAATGAAAAGGGGACTAATAATACTCATTGCTAGTGGGACTCTAATAGTGATAGAAGAGGAAAATAAAACAATAAAGTTAGATTAGTGGTAGGAAGGAGCTACTGGCAGGGGAGTGTATTATGCTGACAATTATTTGTATTGTTCAAAAAAACTGCTATTATGGAGTTTAAGAAAATTTGGGGAGAAATAATCATCTCTCAGTAAGAAATATTATTCATGGGTGGTGACTGCAATGTGATTTGCCAGCAAGGGAAAATATAACAAAATATGATATATTTTGAAAGAATATATGAAAATATTTGATGCCATTGATGTGAATTTGGTATTAGGAACTTAAGACAGAATTTAAATAGTACCCCCCCAAGGTAAAATAACTGGGCTAGATTGGATATAAATTATATTTCACAGATGTGTGTGTATTTAATTGAAAGCTCTAACACACATCCAAGAACTATTTCATGTCAAGCAAAAATAAAAACTAAGCAGGGTAATGAAGTAATAATGAGACACTGCTGCTTTCATACTTACCTGTTAAAAAGACATGAATCTAAGGATTGGGTAGTAGAAATGATTACAGAGTTATTAGGGAAGATGCAGATTTCTTCAGAAGGATAGCTAGTGGTTGGGATAAAATGAAAGTGGAGTTTAAAAACAGGGAAGAAATAAGACAGAAAGCGATATGGGAAAGAAGTAATAAGAATTATCTAGAAGGGATGACAAACATTAAAGAGCTGCAGAATAAGAGGAATCTAACAGAACAAGAAGATGAACAAGTGCAGAGCAGTAAAGGAAAACTAAAGGGATATTTTGACGATATGCATGAATTTTGAAAGACTGTTACTAAACAACTATTTTTTATAAAAACTACAGCACAACAAATTTTAGCACAATGATTTGGGCAACAGAAAGCAGAAAGGGTTATTGCCAGACTTAGGGAGTCTATGGCAAGAAAAATAATGAGATTCTAATGAAGTATTAGAGGTATTTCAAAAAAATATTAAAATGTATATAAAGCAGAGGAATGTGGAAATCAAGAAAAGGCCCACACTGAAACATTTATGGAAGACCTACTTATGCTAAGGTTTATGAAAGATGAGGGTCAACAATTAATATCTCAAATAGGAAGAGGGGAGATAAAATTGGTGATGTATAATCAATCAATCAACTGGGAAGTGTCTGGAAAAAGATGGTATTTCTGCAGAAGGTTGGAAGCTGGAAGGGAAGAAAGTGATAAAGATCTGGAAGTTTTTGCAGTATTTTAAAAGATGGGAATTGTCAGCATCTTGGAAAAAACTCTGGTGGCTGTATTAGCCAAAGAGGGTAAAGACCATTCAGACTCAACTCCATATAGACCCATATCCATTCTTCAACCATGTTTGGAAAATGCTTCTATCTATACTAGCTAACAAGAGTGGCAAAGGTATAACCAAAATTGAGAGAGACACTTCAATGTGGTTTTGTGGAGGGGAAGCAAACCTCTGATGACATTAATGGAACAATGACCATCCAGAGGAAAGCAGAGTGTACAAAACTGCTGTACTGCTGGTGGGTCTTGATGCTGAAAAACATTTGGTACAGTCAGTTGGGATTTTATGAGTGGTATACTGTCAGATTTTGAGTTCCCTGACAGAATAATATGGTTAACTAGAAAGATATATGAAGTGTCAGAGGCAAGAATTAAGGCGGGAGTAGTTCCTCTCAGACAAGCTGTGTTTGAACAGAGGAAGAGTACAATGGTATAATCTTTCCACTTTGTTATTTGCTCTATATTTAAAGCTGCTGGCAAAGAAAACAATGGACTCACAAATTTAAGGATATAGATGGTATAGTAATCAAGAACATTTAGTTTAATTTGCAGATTATATTATTTTCCACTGGAAAATACAGAAAATGTCAGTTTGGTGTTCTAGAATATTTTGAATCAGTTTCAGATGTTTTTAGGATATAAAAGTAATGAAGATGAAATACTGGCTATAGTGGTAAACCATGAAGCCATCATTTATCGGTTCAGAAACACCATCATGTATGGGAAATGTACTAAAAGGATTGTATTATGGCAGCTATGGATGTGTGGGAAATATTAAAAAAAGTTAATGAAAACAATGAGAAACTGAAAGCTCTTGATTATGAGCATGGACAGCAAGTTGTGAAAATGTTTTAGTTCCCTTAATTCTATATCACATTTCAAACACGTTGTGGCTGATCATTAATAAATCTTTAAACAAATTTATTTGGGAAGGGAAGAGGGCAAGTGTTAAGTGGGAAAAACTGACTGTCCCCATAGAACAAGGTAATTTAAGGTTACCTGATTTCAATGGACACTTTAGAGCTATATAGCAAAGGCTCACATGCATAAATCAAGGAGAAGGTTGCAAATCCAAACTGAAAAAAAGATGAAGATGAAATGGAGGGGGGGGGGTCCAAAAATACGGACAGAAAGTAGGATTTTGGATGCAGGTTCTTAAGGAGAATAACAACAACCAGGAAGAATATTATATTCATAAAGCAGCAAAGACTATTCTAAGAACAAAGCCAAAACAGATTAAACAAAAACTATCGCAGTAAACTATGTACCCACAAATGAATTTGGTCAGTCATACCCATATTTATGAGAACATGAAGTACGTAGGTATATATATTTAGAAGGATTCTGTTATGACTAAAGATATGCGTGAAGAAATTAAACAACACATAATACAACAACTGAGAAACTGGAAGGTTTTGAAAATGGATAGTAAGATACAAGGAGTGAAATCTTTTTAGTCCCTTTAGTTTTATATACAGATTAGGCATATTTTTACTAAGACGAAAATCAGTTATGGACAACAATAATTAATAAAGAATTGAAAGAATTTATTTGGGATGGGAGGAGGACAAATTTAAAGTTGGACAAGCTGATTCTCTCCATTGAACAAGTTTTAAGATTACTTGATTTGAAGGGATTTTTGGAATCATGCAGTTAAAGTTCATATACATAACACAAGTAAAAGATTATGAATCAAAATGGAAAGGGATGATGATGAAAGGGAGGAGGTTGAGAAATAAGGAGTGAGTAGGAATTTTAAGGAGAATAGCAATAACCATATAGAATATACATTTTTCAGATGATATAAGAATGTCATTTGGTCTTGATAAATGTGTAAAAACAACTTTTAAAGCAGGAAAACTGCAACATCAAGAAAACATCAGTTTAGAATGTGATATAAACGAACTTGAGCAAGAGGGAGTGTATAAATATTTGGGAACTGATGAAGGATCAACAATAAAACATGAACAAATGTGAACAAAACTTAGTATGGAGTACTTTAGAATACTTAAATTAATCCTGAAAACAGTGTTGACATCTAAGAACAAAATTCAAGCTATAAACCAATTTGCTCTTCCTATCCTAAACTTACAGTTTTGGAGTGACTGACTGGCCCCAAAACGTGTTGGATAGATTAGATAGGAAAACAAGAAGGATACTTCATGCTCACCAAATGATTTATAAAAATCAGTGCATACCAAGATTACATATTCCCCATTCCGAAGAAGGGATGGGCCTCCTTGAAATTGATTACATGTATAGATCTGCAGTTGTAGGACTCCACACATATCTGCTGACCTCACAAGACCCAAACACAGTGAAAGTTTTGAAACATGAGGAGAATAAATTTAAAATGACTTCTCTGCTTAGTCTAACAGAAGCATATCTGCATCTAGCAGGAATGGAAATCAAACCAGAAGTAGATAAAAACCAGACAGCAACTGAATGTGCCAAAAAACAAAATACATAATATAAGGTGAAAGACCAGATGAGAAGGCAAGAAATGTGCAAAATGCATAAATATAAGTTGTAAGTATAAAAAACTTCTGGAAAAACCTTGTGTTGATCTGTAATGAAGGAATGGTTAAGGAGAGGGAAATTCAAACCAAGAGATGAAAGGTTAATACTGGCACCCCAAGATAGTGGGCTAAGTACACGGTGGTTTACAAAGTCCATTGAACATGTGGGAGAAACAGACAAATGTAGGTTTTGTAAAGCAGAAGTGGAAACAGTTGCACATCTCGTTGCGTTTGTGACATACTAATGGCAGAAGGACTGTATATTGAAAGGCATAATAATGTGGCTAGACTGTTGCACTGGGGATTGTGCAAACATTATGGTATTGAAGTGGCCGAAAAACACTGGAAACATGACTCACAAAGCATCATAGAAAATGATGAAGTTTACATCACATGGCTCACCCATTACCAACAGTTCAAAAGACAGATACTAGAAAACCAGATATAGTGATCCATGAAAAGAAGACAAAATTAGCACTGATCACTGAAATCACCACACCCAGTAACTACAGTGTCTTGTGTACAGAGAAACACAAAGTCATAAAATATCAGGATTTGCAGGCAGAAATGAGAGCAATGTGGAAGAAAGATACCCAGACAGTTCCAATCGTAGTAGGAGCAATGGGTCTTATAAAAAATAATCTACAATCATATTTAGATATGGTACCAATACATGTAACCCCATACGAATTGCAGGAGTCATTACTGCGCACATTGTGGGTGCTGCAAAGAGCACTTCCGTCTAACATCAAAAATTGAAGCAATACTAATTTCATGAACTTTAAACATATTCTGACTAAGAAATGGAGTCCATTGCCGTCATGGTATTAGAAACCCAAAAGACTTGGCGAAATTAAAAAAGAAAGAATCTAAATACAATATTCAGGAAGTATCAGAAAGTATTCTAAGAATTAAGCCAATGCAGAATGGAGACTGGAGAATTTGCTAGTAGGGATGACTGCTAGTAGGGGTGCAGAAAATATGCAAGACAGGACTGGAAATTACTGAAGAAAAGAAGCAAATGAACAAAGGTATTGGGAGCTAAGAAACAAGTCAGAAACTGCATCCATAACTCTCAACCTCTTACAGCAAGAAATCTGGACAAAGACATAAATAAAAATGGGACAAAGACCAAAAAATAGGGACAATTTTTAAATATTGCTCTTACAAACTTAGAAAGTTGATAGAATACCAGGTTTTGCATTAGTGTGAATTTTCTGAAGGGTATGCCGTCTGAAACTCATATGTCTGTCATTATTTTCTAACTTTAAACTTTAATGATTTGCCACTAATTTGCCAGAAAACCACAATTTTATGAAAAACGGATCAAAAATATGAGGTAAAAATCTCAACTTTCTGCAAAAATCTGTATACTTGAGAAGTATGACTACCTTCCCAACCAGGGATTAATATCACAGCATTGGCAAAGAGAAAGGGGAATGCTTAAGTGAAAGACCAGCTGTGATAGAACTTTTAGTTGAGTTTAGAACAGAAGCTGCTGTACAAAAAATGGA